>NW_010317602.1:22414-25360 GCF_000700745.2 Antrostomus carolinensis
CTTTCCAGGGTCAGGAGCTCACCCTTATATTAAATATTGACACCGTGGAAGGAGGGAGGCCTGGTGGGCTGGTGTCTCTGCTGTCGGCCAGGCTGCCAGTGGCTTTAGGGGACATTCTGATGGCACATGGTTTATGAAGGAAAGCAGTCAGAGACAGCACTGTGTGATTGCAGGGTATGTCCAGGGATGAGGAAGAGAAGATCCTAAAATCCTATTACAAACAGGACGGACTCTGCCTTTAGAAAAGGTCTGGATAGTTTGAAGTCATTAACAGACTTTCTACAGCAGACACTGTCCAAGCCACAAATGAAATGTTATCACCAAAGTTTAACAAAGTGAAGATGGCAAAAAATAGCTGTCTGTTCCCTCGGGATACTGCAGAGAATTAGGGAGAAGGGCTGTCAGACGCTGCTTCTTCATTCTGGTTTTGTAAATACACATACCCACTACATGCTTACGAGCTGACGAGCGTTTTCTGACATAAATGAAAACATTGCCTCATTTTTGTACACATTTTGAATCTGCAAAGCATTTTCGGGGGCCAAACTGTAGCTCAGACATAGTGAGAAATGCATCTATATTGCTGGGGTTGGAGCAGAGCCAAAAGCTTCTCCTTTTTTACTCTGCTGCTCACACACATGATGACACTTAATGATCTCTTGTCTAAATAGTGATGCACTGGAAAAAAGACTTGAAACCCCAGGGGGGTGTTGTGAAGGGTAAATGTGTTAATGGTCATGGTGCATTTGGCAAATCCAAAGCCCTTGGTGCAGTCTGGCTTCTGCAGAGCACTTGGTTGTAGCATGTTCCGAAAATGAGGGGCAGTGGGACAAGTCGGAGCAACCCTGGTGAAGGACAAGAGCCGGGGGGGCTGCAGAACAACCTCCCAGGGACCAGCAACAGCAGCAGCAATTAAATGTTAATCAAATATTGTCCTAAGAGCTGCTTGCTTAAGTCATGTGAGATACCCAGTGGGCCAGATCCCCTGGAACAGACCCAGTATGTTCCAGTGAGGAGTTGAGTCACAGGTCCTGGGGAATAACTGGTAATTAGCGTTAGACAACTGTTTCCTCGGGGAAGTTTGAAAAACAAGTATGTCTCAATCTTGCTTTTGAAAAGCTACATCTTGCTAACAGAAGGGATTTTAAACACTTTTTCTCAAAGGGCTTCCAGGTATGAGTCCTGAAATGTTCAGGCAACGTTGGGGTGAGCAGATTGATTTGAGGATTTTGTATTACGGAGAGAAATTGTTCAAATATTGCAGCATCCTCAGCAAAATCACACCATACACTGCTCATATTGCAAAGGAGCTCATTTGGTTTTAATTCATCCTGTACCATGAGGTTACAGTCTGGTTTTCTTTGCTTTTTAGCCACTTTCTGTTACTTTTTCTCTTTTCTTTTTTTTTCCTTTTTTTTTTTTTTTTTTCTCCTGGAGCTTGTGAATTGCAAGGTCAAGCTAAAGTCAAACTTTACCATTTCAGTGAGGAAATGCAAGCAGATGTGGCTGTTTCACATGACCCTACACTCATCCCACAATGCTGGGGTCTGTGGGTAGAGCCTGGCACCCTGGACCATGTCCACTCCGTCCCAACCAGTTCTCCAATTGGGATTTCAGGGTGGTTGCCAGGCTGGCCACTGTCCATCCCAGGAAGGTGACCAGGGAAATTGCTTTAAATTTCAATGTCAGCACAGAGCATGGTGCCCACAGCTCCTGTTTGCTTGGCCTTGGGATGGAGTGTAGGCAAGTGTCTGCTGGCTTGTGATGGTGTTTTCCTTTGTCAAGTTTTGTTGCATTAGATTTGACTTCCTCAGGGACATCAGGGTCTGCCCGCTGGCAGGGAGCTATGTGATACCAAACTGTCAATTATGCAGAGTTCTTCCCATCTCCATCACTTTCTGCAGATCTATTAATTTGCTCTTTGCATCTCTTGTATGCTTTGCAAATAATAATCGTAGAATGGCCTCAATTGGAAAAGCTCTTTAAGATCATCAAGTCCAATCATGAACCCAACACTGACAAGTCCCCGACTAACCCATGTCCCTCAGCACTATGTCTACACGACTCTTCAATCCCTCCAGGGATGGGGACTCCACCACTGCCCTGGGCAACCCCTTCCAATGCCTCAGAACCCTTTCAGCAAAGAAATTCTTCCTCACATCCAATCTCAACTGCCCTTGGTGCAACTTGAGGCCATTTCTTCTTGTCCTGTCACTTGGCATTGAGTAGGATAGACTTTCTTACCTGAAATAAAAGTTAATTAACTTGCCCAGCCCCAGGATGCTGCTGAAGCCAATGACATTTTTTCATGGAGGTGATCATGCTGCTCATTGTTGTTGTGGCTTGTGACCATTCGCCTCTTCCCACTTGTGGAATAAAACACTGATTCCCATGAGGTGAGGTCTATGGCTCAGAGCGAAGTGCCCAGGGATGCTGGCAGGACAGCATCTGCCATTCCTCCTGGGACTCCTGTTACCTCCTCCATCCATCTCTCATTTAGGACATTACCTTGCATTTGATAGTCATCGATGGATTTCACCACCCTACTGCAGAACATCCAGAATTTGCTTCTAGATATGGAACTGAAAGCACAACCCCCTTACTCAGGGCAGGATGGGTTTGGCAGGGACGACTCACCTCCCTCAGCACATCCTGCACCGCAGGTCTGCGTCACTAGATGCTTTTAATTCATAGCTTTGAAAAACTCATCAAGCCATTCTACATGAGACTGGTAAAGGGTTGACTTACTCAGGGCAGGGATGGGTTTGGCAGGGAGGACTCACCTCCCTCAGCACATCCTGCACAGCAGGTCTGCGTCACTTGATGCTTTTCATTTATAGCTTTGAAAAACTCATCGAGCCATTCTACATGAGACTGGTAAAGGGTTGAGTCTTGCTGATTTACATCCATGACTTTATGGTGTGCAGTGAAGCCGCAGTCATTTGA
>NW_010317602.1:25393-29244 GCF_000700745.2 Antrostomus carolinensis
TATTATCTAGGCAGAAAACATACAAAAAGTTGTTCTTTTTTTTCTGTTGATGGTGAGAAATACAAGGTTAGCAGCATCGCTGAGAATTAATGAATTTCTAAAGAAATTTGAGGCTGGGCCCTGGCAATTTTTAATCTCTTGGTTTGTGTACACATGGCTCTGTTGCCTGTTTGCAGAATGGGATGTAAAGCTTCATATCAATGAAAAAGATCCAAGTAACACAAAACAGCATTTTCTTCCCTCAGAAAAATCACAACCAGACAATATTTTTCTACTTAATTTCAGCCTTACATTTTCTAGCTCTGGGATAATTTTTTTTTTTTTTTTTTTTTTAAATATTTGCTAAGAGACATATTCCCAGAAAAATAACAAAACCCCAAATCCTTCCAAAAATTTGAAGTAATTTATAAATAGAGAAAAAAGAGGATGGTGGTTGAAACCCTCTGCCTTGGTCATTCCTCACCGCAGTGCTCACCCCAATGTTTCTCTCCAAGGCCTTTGCTTGATGTTGTTTTGTTTCTATTGGGATTAGTGTGACCCACTTCGTGGTCTTGGAGGAAATGTTGTTTAAATCGAAGGGATGGCCATGTACCCAGGGCAGGAACGGTGGTGTCCTGCCTTGCAGGAACATTGTGGTTTTCTCGCTGAGATGCATGGAGCTGGAGCTGTTTCCAGACATGTGTTTGTAATTTCTTGTTTGGTCTGCCTCGGTTCTGAGAAACGCTGCATTTTTTGATTTGCCTGCTGAAAGGGTTTCACACTTTCGGATACCGACGTTTGATTAGTTTTGATGATAACCACAGTAGTACAATTCTGACTTCCAGATTGCTTTCCAGCCTGACACTAAGCAGCCACCCATCTCCAAGGCTGAAGACATTCACATGTGCATTTGATTTTTTTTTTTCTTTTTATAAAGATGCAAAAGAGTGTAAAATGCTTGCCATGAAAAAAAAATTAAATTAAAAAAATCCCATTTCTTGACCCTCTATTTAGGGTAATGTCTGTGTGAGCCTATTGCAGCAAATAGGATGTGATTTATCAAGAACAGAGCAGCTCCAATTCCTTCTTTTATCATCTCCACACACTAGTTACCTGCCTGACTAATTTTTACAAACTTTGTTCAACAAAGAGCTGTATTTGTCAAGCGTGTGTGATTTAAAAGGGAGTTACTGGACTTCAGAAGGAAAATTACTGGGAATTCTTGCCCAGAGATAGCATAATATGAAGATGACAGAAAAAGAGCAAGCTAGCATTTCTATCACTCTTTTTCCCTGCCTACTAATGGTTTTGATTCTCATTATTTGTCAAATGCCAAGAGTAAAAACTCTCTAGGGTACCAATTAGCTGTGCCCAGTATGGATACGACTGCTCTCATCCAGGACATATTTTGAGATGCTGAAGCTCTCTTTGGGAAAAGGCAATTTGTGTGCAGCTATGTTTGGTATTTTTCAAGGATTTCATCTCCTTGGGAAATAGAGATGGACTTGTACTTAATTTAATTAAAAACAAAGCTTTTTATTAATTGACTTGAAATAGAATCCATTTCCATAAATGGGAACCTGGGATCTGTGCTTGCAGATCATTTTATCTGCCTCATTTATATTTTATTAAAGGTTATACTTAAAAAAAAAAAAAAAAGAGTAAGTAGCACTTTGAATTTACTTCTGACTGAGCTTCTTGTCTTCCTTACAACCTTTCCCATCTGCTTTTAGAATTCTTTTAAATTTAGACAGTCGAACACTGACAGCGACAGGATTTATTAGTGTGCAACGATGGTTTTTAACATTTCTGTTGCTTAAGCGTGCTGTATATTTAGGACATATTTTCTTATTTCAAACAGGAAATCTAGACAATGAAACGGTGCAAGTAACAACATTTTGGGTTATGGCTCATGGCTGGTTCGGGTGAGGATGGCTGTGGTATGGGTGATGGTGTGCTCAGTTAATAGGTGCTGATAGAGGAACGTTAGCGATGCCGGGGCTCAGCCTTTCCCCAGCATTAATTACTGCCGGCAGCTCTCTCCCGAGGTAGTGCTCTCCCTGCTTTGGAGATTAGGAAGCAGATCTGCTAAGACTGACGCTTTACTCACATGAATAACTCCATTGAGTCCAACATGGCTATTAAGTGAGTTAAGTTCAATAATATATTAAATCTTTGCAGGGCCTAAGGCAACTTGGAGGTGGTTATTTAACTGCTCCAGCCTTTTGCTGCAGCCACAAAACCATCCTTGTCAGAATCTTCTGCTTTCCTCCTCCTAATTTTGTGGCTTGTACAGTATTTTACCCTATTCCCCTTGTAGATGTAGTATCTCTCACAAGCACTCTGCATCTTTTTGTCACTCCATCCCTTGTCACAACCTCTCCTCCGCAGCCCTTTGCATCCCTCCAGCCCACCTGTATTCTCTTAAATTTTATTTTTCAGTAATTTAATGCGAGCAAACAAAGAAAAAAAATAAACCAGGGGCAGCTTCTACTGCCCCTCCACAGCATTTTTTTTTTTTTTAAATAAAATTGCAATATTGGCAAAAGCAATAGAGGGAGCTGCTGCTGATGGCTGGGGTCCAACAAAGCACTATGAGCTGTACTCGCTTAATCCCCGGCAGTGATCTCCCCCACAGTTCTATCATTTAGGATTCCTTGAAATGGATTAAATAAAAAGGAAAAAAAAAAATTAAAAAAAAGCAACAGCCTCCATAAGATTTCATTGGAGCAATATTTAAAGTGCTGGAAAAATTAGGAGAGAAAGATATTTGTAAAATTACAAAATATTTTCTTAGCCTTAGCGTAAATATTTGTAGAGAAAGCAATTATTGTGCGTAAGAATTTTCAGTTGTGCCTCTTTCAGTTCTTTCAGGGAAATGATTGTTTTTTTGGCCTATCCCTGACTAACTAAGTAGAGGTGATTAAAAATCTTCAAGCCCTTCAAATTTATTGTAATGTAACTATTTTTGAAAGCAGATTTAATATCAGGATGCTATTTATATTACTTGAGAGCTAACATTTCAGAGACTATACCGATACATCAATGCCTGACGCAAAGCAGATTGTCCTGAAGATGTGCAAATGTATACAAGAAGAAAACTGCTTATATTCAATAAAGAACCCAGATTTAAATGTATTTTAATACAATGGCAGAAATGGCTTTGAAATCGCTGGGTTCCTACTGGTTTATTCCATCTCCCTCCCCGATGTTTCTCTTTGACATCCCATGTGCAGCGTGAAACGGCACCGACCCAAAGCTCAGTTGGGGGATGGCAAATGGGAGATGGCAAAGGGGGATGGCAAATGCAGGACTGATGCTTCCCCCAGCGATGTGACAAACCAGCTTCTTCTGTGCACATCATGCTGATTTTTCATCCTAAAATGTATGTTCCTCCCATGTTCCTGCTGCCTGTCCCAGGGCTGAGCTTTGCCCTCACCCTGTCTCTCTGCTCCTGCCCTCCGTGAGCTCTTCCCTTGTCCGTCGTGCCTCCTCTCCACCTTGGGATTTTTCCAGGGGACCATGCAGGCTCCCAAAATGCTGTCCTTGAGCTCTTCTTGCCCATGGACACCATCCAGGGCGCTTGATGGAGCATCGGTTGTGAATGAAGGTCTGGCTGCCATGGGCAGGTGGGGTGGGAAGGAGTGGCTGCAGACAATACTGGTCCCAGTGCCCAAAACCTGCTCTGAGGCTGAAGGGAAGAGTGGGCAGGTAGCAAAGATGTGTCAGGGAGGCAGAGGGGTTCATTCAGGCTGCTGTCAGCTGCCCAGCACTGCGGGGTTCCTACCTCAAGGCTTGTTTCTGGGCTCTGAAGGAACTGGTTACCCCTGTGATGGAGAATAGAAAATCACAGAATCCCAGAATTGCCTGGA
>NW_010317603.1:0-355 GCF_000700745.2 Antrostomus carolinensis
CGCGGCGTTTTTCCTGGTGCAGGATGGATGCCGGGCCGGGCACAGAGGCCGGTAACCCGCGGTGGGGGGGATCTCGGCTGCTCGCTGGGCCGGGGAGCACGGGGCCGGGGAGCGCCAGCCGCTCTTTCGGCGGGTGCTGCCCGGCCGAGGAGAGAAACACGCGATTTTAAATGGTGTTTCTGTGAGGGAGGTTCATAAACCTTCTGAAGTCAGAGCGAAGGACTTGTGCTCTCTGGAAGAGCAAGACTAGGCTGGGAGGCTGCCAGGCTGGGTAAACGCCTGGGAAAATGCATGTCTAAGGTGCACCGAAACCTCTCTTAAGTACAGAAGTATTTAAGGCAGAAGAAGGAAGAGC
>NW_010317603.1:365-6355 GCF_000700745.2 Antrostomus carolinensis
AGTATTTCTTATTTGCAGCCGAAAGGAAAGAAGGCCAAGGGCAAGAAGGTGGCACCAGCCCCTGCTGTAGTCAAGAAGCAGGAGGCCAAGAAGGTTGTCAATCCCCTCTTTGAGAAGAGGCCCAAGAACTTTGGCATTGGTGAGTAAGTGGATATTTGGGTGACTCGCTCAAGGTTTTTTTGTTTTATAAACAGATGTCTGCATTGTAAAAAGTAGATTGTACAGTGTGCAGATGATGTGAAAGAATATTTGCTATCTGAGTGATAGTGCTGACATATCGCCACCAAGATCACTGATGCACTCGAGCCTGTTCCGTGCTGTTGCTGTGTGGGTTTGGAACAGCTGTGAGTTAAGGTCTGTATTTTTAGGACAGGATATCCAGCCGAAGCGTGATCTCACACGGTTTGTGAAATGGCCGCGCTACATCAGACTGCAGCGCCAGAGGTCCATTCTCTACAAACGCTTGAAGGTGCCTCCTGCCATTAACCAGTTCACTCAGGCTCTGGACCGCCAAACAGGTAAGGATGTGCCCTACAAAGGCCTCCTGGGTCCTTCATGGGATATGGCTCAGAGAAGAGGAAAGAAGCAAAAATAAGACTTAACAAAGCTAAGCTGGAGAGTATCTTTGGAAGCATTTTAGGGAGGTTTTAATAGTGACTGGGGTGATGTCAACAGCAAGCTGCTGTCTGAACTTGCTGGCGTAAGCATTGATAGCTGCTATGTACTTTGAAAAGGTGTATAGAAAATACCAAAGCTCCTACTTAATAATCCAAACTCAGGGTTATCTTAACTGTATGAATCCATTCTTCCAGTTTGATGTAGAACCACTTAGGGTTCTTTTAAGTGTGTAAATGGATAGTTTGGGAAATCGGTGTGAGTGCAGGCTGTGGGGATGAAGCCAGCATCCTGCAGGCTGACATTGATACGGGGTAAGAAGGGATTTCAGGGTCTTCTGTGAATTAGTAAATAGTTTTTTCCAGGTGACAGTGTTTGTGCAAGAAACTTTCAGCCTATGTAGAGCAAATCCCTCGTAGGTACTGCCAGACAAGTTGCTTTAAAGGAGAAAGTGTTCCATCTTTAACCATAACTGCTGTGGGGGTCAACAGGCATTTCTTCATCCAAACAGGGTAGGAGCTCTCACTGCCTGTAGAGTAGAGGTAAATACGGGCTCTAGAGGCGCTCAGCTCGCTCTGCTCTTGCACTGTCCAAACGATGCTAAATTTTTGCTGTCTAAATACACTTGATGACAACCACCAAGATTGCTAATACATTGCAGTCTTTTAAAAAGTAATGCTTGGATTTTTTGCAACTAACTTAACTAGTAGATGTTCTCTTCCAGCTACACAGCTTCTGAAGCTGGCACACAAATACCGGCCAGAAAATAAGCAAGAGAAGAAGCAGAGGCTACTGGCTCGTGCTGAGCAGAAAGCTGCAGGAAAGGGAGATGCGCCGACTAAGCGGCCACCAGTCCTTCGAGCAGGTAACTTTGTACGTGGACTTGGCTGCTTGCATGTATGGGGGTGTGGTATTTAGTTAGAAAACTGAGAAGAGTTGGTGCTCTGCTCCAGCCAGTCGAGATTGGACAAGCTATTGCAATGATGTATGAATTTCTTCACCTGAGCTCAAAGTGAAGAGCAAAACAGACGAGCTTTTTAACCCTGAGCTATAGCAGATTGTCCATGGAATATCTTCTTTGTGCTACTAAATGGATGTGAAATGTTTTCATAATGTTCATAATCAAGCTGCACCAGGGAATCTGAGCTGGTTGTATTAAGCTTGTAAGAAAGCTCTGAAAATAGACTGAGCAGAATCAAACCTTACCTATAACTTGTTTTTTCAGGTATTAACAGTGTCACAACTCTGGTAGAGAACAAGAAAGCTCAGCTGGTAGTTATTGCCCACGATGTAGACCCCATTGAGGTAAGCGTACTCGCCAGCACGTGCTGTAGGCTACCTGTGGAACTTGGCGGTCAGAACTGGGCTTGGGGTGAAAAACATTTTAGGCTTGGCCTTTGCAATGATGTATGAATTTCTTCACCTGAATCAACAATGAAGAGCAAAACGAGCTTTTTAACACTGAGCAATTGCCACAGCCCAGGCTGATTAAAAAAAAAATGTTCTCCCTCAGTTGTTTTACAGCACGCTCCTTTTCTTTTCAGCTGGTGGTCTTCTTGCCTGCTCTGTGCCGCAAGATGGGAGTGCCATACTGCATCATCAAGGGCAAAGCCAGACTGGGGCGACTGGTCCACAGGAAAACTTGTACCTCTGTTGCTTTCACCCAAGTTAACCCGTAAGTATTCTGTGTGCTGACTTGATCCGCTGTAGTGGAGAAAGCAAACTGCCTGTGAGCACAGACAACAGGGCAGATGGAGAGCAAACTTGGGGCTCTAAAGTAGTAAAACTAATGTCCTTTTGTAGTAAGAGCTCTGTTGGATCCTGAAGATGCAGATTACTTTGCCTTAATAAAATGGATGGTTCCATTTACTGTAAAATACGTAGATGAAATTATTACCCTTAATCTGAGCAGTGTAGGTTCCTAAAGCATTGATGGGTTGGCAAATTATGCTTATGCTTAACCTGAAAAGTCATGTTGCCAACTATGAGCTCTGAAATCCTGAAGCAAAAGATCGATGGAAAATGTTAAATTGAGGCTCTAAAGGAACTAAAACTATCACCAACAGGGAGGATAAGGGAGCGCTTGCAAAGCTGGTGGAGGCTGTCAAGACCAACTACAATGACAGATATGACGAGGTAAGACTCTCTGTGCTGCTAGCCTTACCTTTCAGTTTGTACTGTTAACATTCCCCAAGGCTTCCAAGTGAAATGCGCACGATTTCAGACGTAGTGACATCAGCTTTAAGGCTGTTGGGTGTGTTGTACCTAGATTTTGTTCATGATGTATCCAGATTCTTTACCAGAGGGTGGGGTAAAATGCAAACACTGTCACCAAGTGACAAGTAAATGGATCTGTCCCAGAACTAGGATTGCAGAGGGCAACAGCTTCTGCTAGGGTCAGCTCCACCCCCAATATGTGGTGGCTGAATCCAGCACCATTCATGGGGAAAAGATTTTAAAATCTTGTATCTCTGTGCTGCTCCGAAATGTAGATCACTGCTTGAAATGTGTAGGACTTGCTAGTTGAAGGAGCTCTTCCCCTTGTGCATAAAGGAGGAGGATTGAGCAAGTTGATTGAATGACGTGGTAAGAGATTGTATGAGGCTCTAACCTGTTCTCACTTCTTTGCAGATCCGTCGTCACTGGGGTGGTAACGTTTTGGGTCCAAAATCAGTGGCTCGTATTGCTAAGCTTGAGAAAGCAAAGGCTAAAGAACTGGCTACTAAGCTGGGCTAAAGATGTACTGGATTGCTACCATGTTTTCTGTACATAAAAAAAAAAATAAACCCCCAGATGAAGTTTCAGTGGTCTCTTACTGGGAGTGTTCTAAGCAGTGGATGGCACATCAGCATTGCCTTCCATCAGGTGGCTGAATAGCGCTGCACACAGTTGCACAGAGCAGGTTAGTACTTGAAACAACTGCCCTTTACTACTCCTCTGTCCTCCTTCCTCTCTGAACACGTAGCCCAACCACAGCAGCTCACCTGCCTGTGCTGTGTGACCAGGAAGTTGAGTGGGCTAGGCTAGTTCTGGCTTTGAGCCTAGCTTGCTTATGCAAATGTCTCTCAATTAGAAGTATCTCTTACCATCTCCATTAGTACTCAGACTTAGTTACACTATGGGTTATATAGGGTGTTACAATACTTTACCAGGCTAACCAGGTGGGGACCTGTGAGGTCTGTAATGCATCTTCCATGGCACGAATGGTCAGTGAAGGCAGGATAAAGTGGTGGGAGAAGAATCTAGACCTTTTCATGCTTCTGGTCTTTCCTGACTGCTGACTTGGTCTTGTGGCATTGTTGGAGGCCACCAAGCTTGATAAGGCTCCCAGCTGACGTAGCTGCTGCTTGTTTTTGCTACTCCTCATCGTGCTCTTGCAAAGCCACAGGCTGCCTTACCCAGTTAGACTTGAGTAGGCACAGTAACATTTAACTGGGGTCCATCACTGTTAAGATGCACAATGCCAGTCGGAAGGCAAGCGCCTATAGGCCATCTTTATTCTGATGCAAATGCTGTGAACCACTCCTGATTTCCAGAGTGACTACTCACTGCAAAGAAACTGATTCACAAAATCCCTTGTCTTTTGGAAAACACGGCAGTGAAGTTAGAAATTTGTAGTTTACAACCCACCACAATAAAAAAAAAGTATCCTTGAGATTTCTAGTGAAGCTGAAGTATGTGGTTGTCTAGACAGCCACTTAAAATTTTGAAGTTCAGCCCTTCCAAGCTGCAGTGACATGACACTGGTCAGACTCAGAGTCTGCATCTGTTGCTTAAAGTCTATTTGCACCTTCGTAGCTGCACAAGTTCACTGAACATGTTGCCCTGAAACTCTGGGTGCTTTAGTTCTTTAGGACTGATCAGACTGCTGTCTTCTACAAAAGTCTGCTCTTGACTGTAGTACAGAGGAGAAGTCGTCAGCCCTTCCTCTCACAGAGGTATCTTCAGTATAAATTTTCGGTACCACAAGAATGAAGTTGCAGCACATAAGCCATACCTAGGAAAGAAAACCACACATTTATGCCTCTTCAAGATGGACTGGATCTCCCCGAGTCAGCTGCAGTGCAATAAACCCCAATTATTTCAAATCACTGAGCAGTGTTACTTAGGTTAAGGCTTTTGTAGCTTAAGAGCTCATCCAGTCTCACTGATGCAGGAACAAGAGTGCCAGGCAAAGCTCTGTTCAAAAGAGACATGGGGGGTCAGTCCAGTGCTGGCTGGGTAACTTACCAGGTGATGATGTACTGCATGTGCTCATTTCTCAGGCTCACTCTTGTCTGGCCTCCGATGGGCCCCCCTGGGACTGTGCTTCCTAGAGGTAGAGCAGAGGGCACAAGTTAAATCTCTATAGTCTGCACCGTGTAGAGCTGCCCTGTTAATAGAAACAGGATGAAGGTGGTAAGTTGTGGGGATACCCTGCTCCTCTTCATCAGGTAGTGGTGTTCCCAAGATGCCAGCAAAGCCAGAGCTGTGGGGCAGGTGGCCCTATAGCAAGTGTCTGGTTGTGCTCAAAGGCCTCCAACACCCCCTGCATCTCTGCCATGCCACCCTTCCCCAGTACTGGCTGCCTGACAGTACCTTAAAAATATTTTCCAACCTAAATGATTCTATGATACTACATTTCCAAGTGCCCAGAAGAAATAACTAATTGAATGGAAAGTGGGGGGAGACTGATGCAAATTGGACTTGGGGTTGGGTTCTGCTGTGACTTACTGAAGTCGGCATCGATGAAGATGGGCTCAGCGCCTGTCACCTTCGCCATAGCCTCCAGGTCACGGTAGTGCCAGCGGTTTTTCTCAATGTTGTTTTCAGGTACAAAAGGTTTCCGGGTTTCTGTTAACCTCACCACCCCAGTGAGATCAATTTCATCTTCAATCTGAAGAGATGCAGAGGAGAAAAAAGGAATCTTTCAAGATTAATTTCAGATTCTGGCATACTAGGTCCTGTTAGAAAAATAGAGCGCTTGTGGGGTGTGATTATAAATCAAGTGGTCGTGCCCTGCAGTGGGGCAGTGCTGTAACACAGCAGGGAAAAAGGCAGATCAAGAACAGCATCTTGTTTGGAAAAAAAAAAACCAAACCATTCTTTACAATAATGTGGGAAGAAAACGTTTGCCTTTGAAAAGTGCAATGACTATTAAAGGAACTTGCCATGATGCTGAATGTGGCTACTGCCTTTCTGTGTTTCTCAGTGGTGCCTCTGGGTAATCCCAGGGCAGCAAGTAATACATGACAGTCCCTGCATCCCCCTTACCTGTCCCTTCAGCCTGGTCTCCGGTTTCAATTTCTTTTTGGGCACAAATCCTCGGTTGACTAAAATTGTGACCCTAGAGTTACATGAAGAAATACAGCTCATGAGTGAAAGGACATTTATTC
>NW_010317603.1:6392-8886 GCF_000700745.2 Antrostomus carolinensis
AAAGAAAGAAGCAACCCATATGTTTGGTGCCACTGTTTTTGCTATCTGTGCACATTTTAGGAGAATTTAAATACAAAAGCCTCAGTGACCTAACAGACTGTGAGAGATGCTTTTTAAGGGAGAGGGAGCAATTTATATAAACCCAACTGCCACAATTCAGCTTTTCAAAACAGAAGCAAGTTGCTCAGATGAACCATGACTTTAATTAACTTACCCTAGTTCTGTGCAGTAGAAAGGAGTAATGACATTTGCTCCATTTTCTGGGTGGGAGGTCAGCCGTCCAGCTTCTCTGGCTTCTCGCTCAGGGTCCACAAGTGACCGTGGCAAAATATAGAGCTCCTTGGAGTGGTCAAAACGCCCTCGGACCTTTACAGGTCTGTACTCCAGTTCCTTCAATTCCATGGGGCTGCATGGAACAAGATGAAAACAAAATCATGGCTGCGACAGGAAAATCAAATTACAGATTTTACTGTGGGATTCTCCTTTTCCCTAATGGTTCACTCTACAGCCAGTTGGCAAACAGAAACAGAAGACAAACACCTCACCGAGTAATCAGCTATTTTATTACTATCACAATGAATCAAATCAAGATGATGGTGAGTATCCAGACAGCAGTTCTTTTCCACAAGATCTGTAACCCAGTGCCACTCCAGCGGCACAAGCAGCTGATCAGCAGGTGGATACGCTGCATGTGCATCCAGCCAGGGAGTGTTTCCTTCCCATCCCAGACCACGAAATCAAAATGAACTATTTTTACAGTTGTGCCATATGGCCAAGTGGCCTGAAAAATCTCTCTCCTATGTGACACAACTGCTCCAGGCTTGGGGCAGGGTCTGCTATTGATCCAAAACTCCCTGTTGCAGGAATAATCCCTCTGGGATATCACAGGCACCAGGTACCAAGTCCTCCTTTTCCAGGAGGATTACATATGGTATGAATTACACACCACATTCTCCTGAGCAGAGATTCATCCTTTTTACATGCATTTAGAGTATCCCATAGGGAAATGTGCACTTACTGTCTTATTTAAAATACAAAAATGAACATGATCTTTCTAATTTGCTTGCATGTCCTGATTGCCATCACATTCTTTCATTTTCAGGCACTTTAGCATAAGCTCCTTAGTGCAGGGACCATATCTAATATCCCCAGCACGCTGTCAGAGCTCCGTAGACAATAAACTATCTCAGCTTCCTTACTCTAATGTCAGAGGGACGGGTTCTGATGTAATTCTTGATGCCAGTTGTGCAATCAAATCTAATTTCCATTTTCGTCGCTGAACCTGAAAGTACACAAACACAAACGTAATTCCTGGTGGTAGAACAGAGCAATGTAATAACCCTGGCAAGCCTTAAAATCTTTGTCATAAGCTTCTCCTCAGACTTGGCCTAAAACAGGATAATTTGAGATATGAAAATGGAAGCTACTGTTTTTAATTTGAGGAAATATTTATACTGAAATAAAAGTGTATAAAATAAGAATCTCTCCTTTAAAGACTTACAAACAGACACTTGGAAAACAGAAATGTAAATTAACAGCAAATCTTTACCCTGCATGTGATTTGAACTAGATTAAACAGCCAGAGGTGGAAAAACCTGACAGCTCTCAGGAGCTCATCTCCTGAAAATAGGAAATGTTTATTTGTACCTGCCAAGTGCCAAGACAGAACGTGGTCACAGGAACCAGGAAAAGGCCCCACTTGAGTAAGATGTCCTCTCCAGATGCATCAGCAGCTGTTGTAGAACTTTGTGGTCTGCGGAACCTCAAACAAACCTCTAGAGAAAAACAGGATGAGGAATAGGATTTGTACAGGAGAAGGAGATGCCAAGTTCCTGTAGACAAAGTCACAACTTGGTACAAGGTTGAAACAGGGCAGAAGCCCAAACAATTTTATTCTTACCTTTAGTCTGCTGGACCAGACCAGAACATGCTTTAGTTAGGGGATACCCCAAAAATGTTCTTCTGATCAAGCAATGCGATACCTACGTGAAATAAGAAAGATCCTTTGTAGCGTCTCTGCTTTGTCAAATTTGTATCTAGATGATATCAGCTGCCTCAATGATTGCATGAAATTTTGTTTATCCCTTGATTTACATTTAATCTGAGCAAGCACCTGTGGAATGCTACAGGTTAGGTTATAATAATAATAATTAAAATGTAAAATTCCAGCTACAGAGCTGGCTACAGCACAGCAAGTGATCTATCCCTTTCCATCCGCGCTACCAGCAAACACACACGCTCTCTTAATTTGTTCCTGAAATAGCGCCAGCCAAGCCCCTCCTGTCCTCCTGCACTGGGGCGGCACAAGGGCAGACTCAGTCTTTTAGCCAGCGATTCCGCTCACTTTAGCACAGCTTCGCCCCGCGCACCGCGACGGGGGCACCGACCCACCGCTGCTAAAGCCCGGACCCCGGCGGCGGAAGGGCGGCGGCCAGGGGAGCCCGGCCGGCAGCACGGACAGCGCCGAGCAGCGCGGGGGTACGGGCCCCGGACA
>NW_010317604.1:0-2762 GCF_000700745.2 Antrostomus carolinensis
TTTTTCTCCTTTTTTCCCCTCCTTTTTCTCCCTCCTTGTTTTATTTTTTCCCCTCCTTTTTTCACCTCTTTTTTCTCCTTTTTTCCCTCCTTTTTCTCCTTTCTTTTTTCTCTTTTTTCTCCTTTTTCTCCTCTTTTTCTCCTTTTTTCTCCTTGTTCTTTTTTTCCCGATTCTCCCTTTTTTCTCCTGTTCCCCTCTCCTTTTTTCTCCCCTTTTTCTCTTTTTCCTCTCCCTTTTCTCCCTTTTTCTCTCTTTTTTGCTTTTTCCCCTCTACTTTTCCTCCTCTCTCTTTTCTCATTTTTTCTCCCATTTTTTCTCCCATTTCTCCTTATTTTTTCCTCTCTTTTCTCTTTAGTTTTTTCTCACTTTTCTCTTTATTTTTTCCCTCCCTTTCTCTTTAGTTTTTTCCTCCCTTTTCTCCTTTTTTCTCCCTTTTCTCCTTATTTTTTCCTCTTTTCTCTTTATTTTTTCCTCTTTTCTCTTTAGTTTTTTCTCACTTTTCTTTTTTCCCTCCCTTTCTCTTTAGTTTTTTCCTCCCTTTTCTCCTTTTTTCTCCCTTTTCTCCTTATTTTTTCCTCTTTTCTCTTTATTTTTTCCTCTTTTCTCTTTAGTTTTTTCTCACTTTTCTCTTTAGTTTTTTCCTCCCTTTCTCTTTAGTTTTTCCCTCTCTTTTTTCCTTTTTCCCCTCCCTTTTCTCCTTTCTCCCCCCGTTTTCTCCTCATTTTCCCCCTTTTCTCCTCATTTCCCCCCCTTTTCTCCTCATTTCTCCCCCTTTTCTCCTCATTTTCCCCCTTTTCTCCTCATTTTCCCCCCTTTTCTCCGTTTTTTCCCCCCTCTTTTTTCATCTTTTAAATAGAAATATATAATTAAATTTACAAATGCTATTTACAGGTTTAATTACAAAAAAAAAAACTCCAAGAGAAAGCAAGACACCCCTTAGACGTTAATAAATCTAAAAAATAAAAAATATACAATAACCCCCCCTCCAAAAAAAAAAAAAAAATTAAAAATAAGAATTTGAAGGCGAAGGGCAGCCCTGGGCTGCCCTGGGCTGGGCGGGGGGGTCACACCGTGGTCTCGCCCTGCTTGCTGTTGGTGAGTCGCGTGTAGAACTTCCTCCAGGAGTGCAGGGTTTTACCCGACCATATCCAAAAGCCAGAGGTGATGCCCACGATGAGAGTCATGAGATACTTGATCATGTAGACGGTGAAATCGGGGGTCATGCGGGGGGTGAAGTGGAGGGGGCAGGGGATGGCCAAGCTCTTGCAGTTCTGGCTGATCCAGCTCCGTTCCCAGTGCTCGCGGAAAGCCTGCTCGTAGAAATAACAGGCGATGACGATGGTGGCCGGGACGGTGTAGAGGACGCTGAAGACCCCGATCCGAACCATCAACCTCTCCAGCTTCTCCGTTTTGGTCCCACCGTGTTTCATGATGGTGCGGATGCGGAAGAGGGAGACGAAGCCGGCCAGGAGGAAGGAGGTACCGATGAAGAGGTAGACGAAGAGAGGGGCCAACACAAAGCCCCGGAGAGGATCGATGTTGTTGAGACCCACAAAGCAGACACCGCTCAGCAGGTCCCCATCGATCTGCCCCATGGCCAGGATGGTGATGGTCTTGACAGCCGGCACGGCCCAGGCGGCCAGGTGGAAGTACTGGGAGTTGGCCTCAATAGCCTCGTGGCCCCACTTCATGCCAGCGGCCAAGAACCAAGTGAGGGAGAGGATGACCCACCAGATCGAGCTGGCCATGCTGAAGAAGTAGAGCATCATGAAGAGGATGGTGCAACCTTCCTTCTTGGTGCCTTGTACAACCGTGCGGTAGCCATCCTCCTGGAAACGCTCGTTGCAGACCACCCTCTCCTCCAGCACGAAGCCAGCGATGTAGGCAACAGACACCATGGTGTAGCACCCCGAGAGGAAGATGATGGGTCTCTCGGGGTAGCGGAAACGTTGCATGTCTACCAGGTAGGTGGTGACGGTGAAGAAAGTGGAGGCACAACACAAGACGGACCAGATGAGGATCCAGATACGGGCGAAACGGATCTCGTCCTCGTTGAAGAACATGTGGCCGTCGGGCCGGGTGGGCTCGCAGGGCGCTGCACAGTCCTTCTCACCCAAGAACTTGTAGTTGAGGTAGCTGGGCACCTTCAGCGCCCGCGGGCAGTGGAAGGGGTGGTCAAGGGTGGCATAACGAGGGGCACCGGGGGTCCCCTGACCTGCTAACGGCGTGGCACTGGTGAGCAAAGCTGGTGAACCACCATCTTCTGAGTGGTTCTGCCCCACGCAGATCTGCTCGGCGCCGTGCCGGGGGAAATTCTCACAACGTAATCGCTCCGGCCATTGGAAACCAAATTTATTCATCAGAGCTTCACAACCCTGGCGTGCCCGCTCGCAGATGGAGCGGCACGGAGGGATGGCCTGCTCCAGCACCGTGCACACCGGGGCGTACATGGAGCAGAGGAAGAACTTGAGCTCCAAGGAACATTGAACCTTCACCAAAGGGTAGAACTGATGGACCTCCAACCCCGCGTCCTCCTGGTTGGTGTGACCCAGCAGGTTGGGCATGATGGTCTGGTTGTAGGCGATGTCGGTGCAGAGGGGGATGGAGATGGGTTGGCAGAAGCCGTGGTCAGGGATGGAGATGCCCTTTTCACCGTGCAGTTGGCTCTGGCACGGCACCGGCACACTCAGCCCCACCAACAGCCAGGCCAGGGTGGGCAGCACGCTGGGGGGGCCCATGGTGCCCCGACCTGCTGCTGCACC
>NW_010317605.1:0-2098 GCF_000700745.2 Antrostomus carolinensis
TTCTTCCCCCTTTTCTTTCTTCCCCCTTTTCCCTTTCACTTTTTCTCTTTTCCCCAAGACAACTTTGGGAAGGAGGTAGGTATAGAACACTTCCCTAGTATGAACATGTTTATGCTTACTTGGCAATAGGTAAATTTTACTGGGAGAAATTTTTTTTACTGGGATAAATTTTACTGGGGTAAGAACTAGTGCTAGTCTATCTGCTGCTTATAAACACAATCTTAATGCTCGGCAGAAAGGAAACAACAACAATAAAAAAACACAAACAAAACCACAATGCAAGTGTTTATGGAAGTCTTCCAAAATTTCAACCAAATTCTCAATTAGTAAGAGGATGCTGCTATCCAAAGACTGCTATACTGTAAAATAAGTCTGCAGGATGGCTGCAGGAGTTGGGATCTAGACAAATGTGGTCATGAGAAAAGGGCAAGTTGCAGGGACTGCAGTGGATTCAGAGGGGTTGAGGGTCTGCTCCTAGAACAAGAGAAGAGTTCAGAAAAGCTGTGGTTGTAGGTGCTGTCTGGCACAGCTCTCCTCTGAGCTGCTAGGTTTATATTGTAATTATCTAGTGTTAGTATCTAATAAAAATGACTCATTGCCTTAAGTCATGTTTCAGTGGTAAAATAAAACAGCCCCTTTTGAAGGGTATTTTGAGTCACAGGGGGGAAAAAAACCCAACAAACAACCCAACCAACAAGTAAGCCTGGTATTGGGTGGTTGCAAGGCAGCTTGTGCAAACACCTGCAGCTGTGCAGACAGCACTGCAGGGCTGTGCATGGTCTCTGGGCTGTTTCTCACTGCTGAGGAGCCAGAGAGCAGTAATTGGCTCAGGTCCACTGCTGGGCTCTGGCTGGCTCCAGGTGTATGTGTGGCACACAGGTCTGGGGATAAACTCTTTATATCATGGAGAAAGACAAGACTGATGTGCACCATCACTGTCCACTTCCCCCTCAATCCCAGGATGCAGTGACACCTTGGCTGGCCCTGTGTGGAGCCAGCTACGATCTTCCAAGACATATTGGTTCTGCTCTGTGCCTCGCCAAAGAGGCTGTGCTAGACAGCTGATGGTCCTGAAGGCAGAGAGAGGGTGTGAGTGTAGCTGGCTTCTGGCACAGTGAGTAAACAGCCCTAGCAATCTGCCCCAGGATACTTTGGACTTTTCTCCTGTGGGATTCCAGCCACCACGAAGTTAAACTCAATAGCCAGCACTAGGCAACAGTTCAAGTGCAGATGATCATAAAAAATACATTAAGCTAATCACTCTAGTGGATATGCATAGGTCTGTCTCTTAAGGCAGAAGATTGCTTTAAAGTAGTAATTTTATAATGGTTTCTCTGCAATATGTTGCATCTTGGCCCATCCAGGACTTCTGTTCCTGTATCTGGGCAGCCTTCTGAGCTTCTAGGATGAAACTGAGTTTAGTTACTCTGCCTACTAAGAGGCATTTTTAAAGCTCACAGAGCATCTCTCCTTTTATTCAGACATGCTATGAACTCTCTGCGTCAGTGTTTCCATGTGGAAAAGATCTGCACCAGTTCTGGCCCTTCCATGTAGTTTGCAATAAATCCAAGACCAGACAAATTCTATTTCAAATTTCTGGAAGGAGTAAAGAGAAAATTCAGCTGAACTCCTACCAAAATATGCAGGGAATATTATTCAAGATGGCTACTGTGTTAGAAGAGCACAGGAAATCATTGCACTTATCTTTTTTGAAAGACACAGGAAGCGATTGCAGGGATAACCAAGCAGTCACTCTCCCTGCATCAGGATCACTAATAACAGAAACTAACCATCAGTGAGCAGTTGGGCAAAAAGCATCACAAAACAAAGCAGGGAGAAGGGAGGGGTAGGGACAAAGAAGAGGAAGGCTAGTAGCAGTGTAAGGAACAAAATAAAGCCAGTGACAAGGGCAGCAAGGAAGGCAAAGAGCTAATGAAGTAGAGGTAATGAAAACAGCAGCAAACAGGCATTGCACGAGGTGAACAATAGCGGCCTGGGTACCTGGCAGAAGTAGGGCTGTTACTTTGGCTTGGGGCTCAAACAGAGGGGAAGACATGAACACTGAACTGATGTCACACTGCAGCCACCCCTGCCCCTT
>NW_010317605.1:2133-11264 GCF_000700745.2 Antrostomus carolinensis
TTCCACACCCCAGGAGCTGGCTTCCCCCCAAATCCACAGCTTTGCTGAGCTTTTCCAGTCACACCCACAGGCAGCCTTCCCCCTCCAATTTATACCAAACTGCTGAGATTATTTTGGCTCACCCCTTCCTACACACACCAGCCTGCCCAGGTCACTGGTACTACTGGAGTATGTTATGGTGGCTGGTACCAAAAGCAAGAAAATGTCCTGAGAACAGAGTGCAGACTACAGGGAAAGGTGGTTTCTCACCCTCCCTCTTCTACCCTGATAATTTTTGAGGGCCTCCCACACACATTTGTAGCAAAAAAAAAAAAAAAAAAAAAAAAGGATAGTAGCTTGCAAATGAGTTTAGCTCTAATTCCTGCAACTTTCAGTCAGCAGGGCCACCAAGCTCTCGACGAACCTACTCACCTATATTGACTAATCTTTTCTTCCATGCGTGCCGTGACAGATCCCCAGGCTAGCAGGGATTACAGGAGGGCTATGGACACAGTGAAATCTAAACCACCTACACCCTGGGGTGGGAATGTATCATTCTTAATCAACCTCAAACTCCCTTAATGGTTTATATGTTAATAGTAGACATGGCAGGAGTTAGAAGTACAGGCAATTCATTTTGTAAAAGCAATGCAAAATCTTGTTTCAGTGAAGCAGAAGGGCACACCTAAACAAACAAGGCAAATTGTCAGAAAACAAATACTGACTAGCAAGCAGGGTGAAAGCCTACCCATGTTTACTTGTGCATACACATAGTCCATGGGTTTAATTGGTGCATTAGGAATAATGTCACATATCAAAATAGTTCTTCAAATAACTTCAAACCACGGTATCTCTTCAGTCCTCCTCTTTTCTGGTCTGTTCCCCTCATTCACATACTCCGTGCTGTTTTGTCAGCTGCCCCTTTACAACAGCAGTGATGGAGATAACACCTTGTTCTATAGTCCCCCTTTCCTTTCAAGAAAAGCATATGTTACTTATTCTGTATCCACCCTAAATTTTAGGGATGTGAAATAGCTTGACTCCTTATCCAGTTTGCTCTGTTTTAGCATTTTAGTTTTTCTTTACCATTCTCCATTTTGTGGCTGGTGTTGTACTGAGGAACTCCATTAACTATCTGTTTGAACTAGTTCATATTCACTGCCTTTTCAAACTATTTGGTCTAAGTCATCTTGTCATAAAGCTGCTGAAAAGGAGAGGAGCACCTAAGATTTATTGCCCAATGCTATGTCTACAAGATTTTTCAAAATTTAGAAATAAAAGTTAAAAAAAAAAAAAAAATCCAAACCCTCAGTCTTCCAGGTAAATGAATGTGTTCTCCTTCCTTCATGTGAATCTGTTAACCCACCTCTTGCTCCCCTTGCTCTTTGGCCTGAAACCCTCCCATGGACAGGGCTTTCTAAAGCAGGAGGAGACATAATACTACAAAGCATCTGTTTATAAAATTAAATGAGAGAAACAGGCCTAACTTCAATTTAAAAGCACCACATATGTTGTACTAGAAACATCTAAAATGGAAAAAATGTTGACAAGTGATAATAGAAGAGCAGATCTATGCGTGCAAAACAGTTTGGGTTGTTTTGAGAGGGTGACTGAATACGTGGCTCTTCTATGTGTGTTAGCATCTGGTGTAAACCAGTGGTCCATTATCAAAGGCTAGAAATTCTGTATCTTAAGAAAGATGCAGCAAATAAATCCTGAACCTTACACCTTGGGAATGTTTCCCATGGAACTTACTTATATATGAGAACTGGGCTTCTGGATTATATTTATGATTTGGGAGAAACCAGCCTACTCATCATAGAGATATAAAGCTCCTTTTTCAGTAGTTGTAGGGTGGTGGTACTGGCTGCTAGACAGCTGTTGTGTTCCACCAGACTGCCCGCATAGAGTGCTGCTGCCACACGCTATGTTTAAAGCAGTTTTAAAGACCTGTGAGATCTCTCTGAAGAAAAGTATAAAGAAGTAAAATGCTGACTGCAGAATCACGGAATGGTCGGGGTTGGAAGGGACCTCTGGAGATCATGTAGTCCAACCACCCTGCCAAAGCAGGATCACCTAGAGCAGGTTGCACAGGAAAGCATCCAGGCTTGTTTTGCACATCTCCAGAGAAGGAGACTCCATTGCGTCTCTGGGCAGCCTGTTCCAGTGCTCTGGCACCCTCACAGTAAAGAAGTTTTATGTTTAAGCAGAACCTCCTCTGTTCCAGTTTGTGCCCATTGTCCCTTGTCCTATCTCTGGCCACCACTGAACAGAATCTGGCCCCATCCTCTTGACACCCACTCTTTAGATATTTATAGACATGAATAAGGCCCCCTCTCAGTCTTCTCTTCTCCAGCCTAAACAGTTCCAGATCTCTCAGTCTTTCCTTATAAGAAAGATGCTCCAGACCCTTAATCACCTTTGTGGCCCTCCGCTGGACTCTTTCCAGAATAATATATTCATTTACACAAGATGAAATAAGAGTCAAAGAATATCAATAGACTCTTGCCCCTTGTGTTCTCCAAAGTTAGTTACTTCTTTTCTTTCAGAAAGCAGTGATTTCATGTGCTTTTGTTGCAAATTGATGTTTCTGAAGGTAAGTACTTAGCTTCTCAAAATCTATTGATGTGATTATTTGATTGT
This sequence comes from Antrostomus carolinensis, assembly GCF_000700745.2. Taxonomy (NCBI): domain Eukaryota; kingdom Metazoa; phylum Chordata; class Aves; order Caprimulgiformes; family Caprimulgidae; genus Antrostomus; species Antrostomus carolinensis. The sequence continues at coordinate 4,756 of NW_010317605.1, forward strand.
ATTAAAGCGGTGCTCTCCAAATAGAACACTCTTCTTTTTTACCCCTTTTTTTGTTCAAATAATTGAGTAAATCTGAAAGCTTTACATGGACAAGTTGTGTCCAGCATTCACTTCTGTTCACAAAAAAATGTTTAGTTTTGCTTTAGTTTTGTGTTATGTGTGCAAGAGAAAACAGAATTGGAATGTGAGACTACTTTAAAATATCAGTCTCTACTGCTTTTATATATGCATTTCTGTGAACACAGAACATGTTCTCATCTAACTAACAAAATCCTATTAGAAAATGCTATAACTGTAAACAGCTGGCACTGGAAATAAACCCAGGTAATGTGCTCTATTATCCTTATGAGTGTTCAAACAACTCCCACTAATGCTTGCATGCTGACACTCCATGTAAGATATTCTCCCTTGAATGCCTGATCACACTGAGGGCAGTCTCTAGTTCAATAAGCTTTAAATAAATTAACATTAATTAGAGTTACATATTGAGCATGGAAACTGTTCTCCTTATCCTGTCCTCCCACCCCTCATTTTTAAATACCTCATTGCAGGTCTCATCTGCTCTGTATGGTCCTTTTTTCTAATGTTTAGTCTGTATTACCCAATAGGACAAAATAACTAAAGATTCTTGTGCTAGCAGAATTAATTTACAAGTTAAAGGGGATCAGAAGCTGACATTTTCCTCAAGAAATAAAGTGTACTGCACCATGAAAATCATCCAGATTTATATGAAGCCCTGCTGTGACTTGGCTGACTGCATTTTCTCCTAAACTTTTCTAATTCTTGTGTGATTTGGTTAGTTTAAAAATACAAGGTTGGTTTTTATTTGTTTTGATTATTTAGCTTTCAGGTTCATTTTCTGTTGATAATCAGCTTTCCTTTGTATTCTTGCATTTTCCACCCTTGTATTTATCTATTTCTGTCTGGCTAGCTCTAACATCTCAACAGACAATGCAACTCTCAGATTCTGAACAACAGGGAAAACTCTATTCTTCCTTCTTACAAATATGGAGCATCAACAGAATAGTTCAATTCTTACTTAAGAATGAAGTTAGAAATGACTTGGCTGCGCCAGGCAGTCTCTTCCAGTACCTTGTCTGAGAAAATGGCAGCCACTATATCAGAGAAGTGCCACAACAGGTAAACTGGGATCGTCTCTTTCTGGAGTTTTCTTCAGAGCTGACTCATGGACAAGGGGAAGGCCTCTTTTACGTCATGAAAACCATATCCCTTGATATAGGGTAATCATGAAACTCTGCTTTCACTGTGGATGTTCAACAAGAGTTGTGCAGAATTTGTCAGAAGATAAGAAAAGGCATATGCTCACTGAGAAAAACTGCTAACTTACATGCTGCATCTCTGTCTGTGTAGATGTTAAGCAGTTCACTTGAAATTTGAACTTTCTATTTTATCAATAATTTTGGTTTTCCTATCAGGAGTTACAGAGAATTAGGCAAGAAGCAGTGGAAAACTCTATGGCTTCCTAGTCCTTTGAACGTGAGAAAGGAATACCTACCACTAATCATAAGCATGTCAGTCTGGAAGAAAGAATACAAATTTTATCTGGTTGTCTGGTCACTATGACTGCCTAAATAAACGCCATCTGACTAATGCTGCTCATCTGCACATAGTTTTGGGATGAAGAAAGTTGAGCTTTAAAACAGCTGCTGTTACTGAAAATAGTCTCCTAATAAGAAAAGGCTAGTATGTGAGAATGCAGTCAGTCTGCCTCTCTAGATAGATCTCTCTCATTTAGCACACACACAGTTAAAATATAAGTGGAAGAGGAGGTGAGAATTTCCACTGACTTCCCAACAACACTTCAAACATAATTTTTCATTAGCAGCGTTTATAAGACAGCTAGCACTCCACCAGAGCATTTCTTGGCCATTCTGGTACATGTTCAGAGCTTGACTTCACAGCCCAATCTTCTGCCGATCTGGAGCTACAGCCTCCAGCCAGGTAGGCCCTGCTCAGTCTGAACCTAAAGCTTGTTGGCTTCCAGTCCAACTATCTTTAGCAGTTGAACCTGCACTGTTTATTCACTTGAGAAGTCTCACCCAAGCAATGAGCTGTGAGATTTAGGCTACTGATACATTTTTAAGATAGGCATATGTTTTAATGTCCTGCTAGAAGCTCAGGTCAGCTTTATTAACCCATCCCTCTCTCTTCCAAATAACTGGTTAAAGGGTAATACTGATAGAGAAATATTAAGTTTCTTTTTCCTGCTGTAAGGATCAAAGACCCCAAGGGCAAAGAGTAAGGGGAACTTGTTAGGAAATGTAAAGAGGAGTGGGAAGTTGGCTTAAGTACAGAAGATGTCTCTGCATCATTCCTTTTACACTCATGGTGAGGTCAAATGTTCTTTGTCAAGCTCTAAATGCACAAATAAAGCATACTAATTTACCACTTGTGCTTCTCTGTGCTCTTCAGAGTTATTTTTAAGGAAATGCTGTTGACTGCTGAGAAACAGTGACCTAGCTCAAAGTATATCATACTGTCCCTGTAACAAAGTAGCACACAAAGTTCTTTACACAGTCAAGACTAGAATAGAAAGCTTTTCTCTCAATTTCACTGAGAGTGTAAAAGGTGATATTAAAAATCCACAGCTACTTTCAGAGCAACATTTGGAACACTTCAGCCTACAAGTGTTGCAAATGCTTCTCTGTGGCAAATTCAGCTTTAAATAAAAGTTATTCTAATATTAACTAGAAAATGTGAAAACAATAAAAGGTTCTGCATATTAGCAGCAGTTACTAGTTGTTTTGAATGTCATGTGCAGGAAAAGCTGCGCTGAGGTATTTCCCTTATTTCTTCTTTAGTTACTGAAGTCAAAAGCTTCTCATAAAAGGCAAAACCAAAACTCTTTTCAATGACCTTGTGAGCACACACATTTCCTGAGGAATTTGTGACCACTGAGGCTGTGTGCAAGTGGCCAGAAATCTCCAGGAAATGCCGTCACAAGTCATCTTGTATATTTAGTCTCAGAACTTAAAAAAAATTACTATTGCTTCCAGTAGCATAATATTAGGGGGGAATGGGGTTTTCTTTGTTTCTACTGTGTATCACCAAAGCTTTTGTCCAAGAGTCCCAGATTGCAAAGATCACTCAATAGCACATGAAGACAGACAAGTAATACTACAGGGACATTCACCCCTTCTATGCCTCAGAGTCTAGGATATGGGGTTCAACAGCTCTTCCACACAGCTAGCAGACAGCTAAGCCAAATGCATCCTGCTCTCTCCCCAGTCCCGCTAAACTCTTTTTTGCAACACCCCTGTTGTTCCTCTTCTGATGTGTGTCCAAACATACAATGCCACCTGCTAAGATCAGCATGCAAGACTCTTTTTCTTTAAGGCAATCATTCAGACCCTGTAAACATCCAGTACTATAGAGAGCAGGAGTCATTATAATGCGTAGCCTGCTTCAGAGGTAAACAAGGGGCTGGGGAGGGGAAGGACTTGGAAATGCAAACCAAACTGAATAATGACTTGGAAGAAGATAAAAGTGTTCAGAAATTACACTGAGGTAATTTTTGAAGCAGAGATAACAGTTGAATTTCTAATGATAGCAAAAGAACTGTGCTTAAAAATCTGTATAAACATAGTGGGAACATTATCTTCAACACAGTTTATGCCACAGGTGAGTTAACAGGAACTAAACTTTATTTAGTAGCTGAGGCTGTATCCTCCTACCCCGGAGGCTGGCCCTCTAACATATCAGTGCTGCAATTTTGTTTGAACTGCAGTTCATGTAGTTCTTCAGTCAGCAAACATCAGATCTTAAGGATTCCTCCCCTTTTGATAGGGAGAGAGAAGGATCTCCATCCCCCTCTCTAAAGACAGGAGCTGGAAAAGGAGCTGGAAGGAGAAAAGGAAAGCAAAGGAGCAATACTGCTGACGAGATATAGATATACCACCCTCCAAAATACTCCCACTATTCTGTGCATGCAGAATGGTAGAGATAGATAATCCAGTGACCTCTTGCTTCTCTCAGCTGAAGGCAGCAGAGGAAGATCACCTCCCACTCTTTAGCTGTGGGAACATTCAGAAAGCAATGCAAAATATCTGTGGCTGCTCAGAGGTAGAAAGAGTGATGAAGAACCAAAGATGGGAGTGTGAAGAGAGGAAATGAAACTAATATGATGAAACTATCAAGGCAGAAGATTAAAGGAAAAGAAAAATCCACTGAGAAAGGAGGATGAAAAGAAAAAATGCTGAGGAGTTAATGAGTGTTTACAGCCTGGGTGAAAACAGATGTTGTGGAAGAGGGAATGAGTTCACCTGAGGGACTCCTCAAATGACTACGGGAATTAATCATTTTCCATGATACTCCCATACAAACGCTCCAGAGCAAGACAGCTCAACTCCAAATGTCAGCTAAGAGATGATCTGTAAATCTCACCATTTCCCCTTAAAAATGGACTTTCATGCATTGAATCATAGTCCATTCAGTTATATGAAAAGATCTTGAGTGCAATAAATTAAGGCAAGGGAAACCTTTGCATATCCCCCTAATATATTGAGCAAGGTTCCTATGTAAGCCCTCACTTTGGATGGCATTCTGTGTGAAGGAGGTTTGTAAATTGTATGGGTTTATTTGCCACTCCTCCATTTTCTGACAGTTGCTTTCTCAGTTTTATGTTTCCAAGGTAACTGACCCGTGGCACCAGTTCTAATTAACTGACATACTGCTTTTTCAGTCATCACAATATCACACCTTTAAAAATGCATCTTTCCATGCTGTGGATGTTTTGCCACCAGAAGCCTCTGAAAAGATCAGGTTGTGGAGTCTCCTTCTCTGGAGACATTCAAGACCCGCCTGGACGCCTTCCTGTGTAAAATTGTTTAGGTTCCTGCTCCGGCAGGGGGATTGGACTAGATGATCTTTCGAGGTCCCTTCCAGTCCCCAACATTCTGTGATTCTGTGATTCTGTGATCCGTTTGTAACAGACTAAAAAGGACTCACTCAAAGAGCCACCTATGGAAGCAGCGCTTTGTCATACGCACTGCTAAAGGTTACCAGTTTTCCACCTTCATCTGAGTTTTCATCTCACATCTTCATCTCCTCATAGTGTTTTGAGGTGCTGAAAAAATATTATCCCAGGTGCACCAGTCCTTTCTCTAGAATTTTGCCCAACAAATCTGTAAGTAAGTTTTTTTTTTTATTAACAACCCTAAATCATGTGTTCTTGGAATTTGCAGTGAAAAGCACTAATGACAAAAATTACTAATGAGTTACAAGCATGAGTAATAGTGACACAGCAGTGTCATCCAAGTGATGGCTTACTCTCATGATGGTGTTTAAAGAGGACTATGAAGAATCATTCCTCAAAGGCAAAGACACACACACAAAAAGAGTGGGGCTTTTTGTTCTTGTTATTTTAAACTATATAAGTGCATGATCCAAAGTAATTTTTTAAAATTGTATGTGATACAAATGTCAGGCAATTCTGATTTTTTTAAGTTATACTTTCAGTATTTCATGTCAAGTGAGCACTTTTGGGAAAGAGGTCACGGTGACAGATGACAAAGATATAAATGGATTCTTGGTCCGACATTCCCATGAGACATCTGTAAGAAAGGCATCCCTTTTCTGTTTAAAATCAAGAATGGTTAACTCACACTCTTTTTTCCATCCTCTAAAACCTGCCAAACTTTGAGCTGTGTGCTCTCTCACTTTTTTCATCCTGGTCACTTAATTTCTACAGTTTCTGGGTCATTTCCTTTACATTACCCAGCACTCTTTATCTCACCTTACATACGGTACCAAAGATTAGGATCAGGTGGGGAAAAAAAAAAAGCCCTATGCACACAGCAATGTTTTAAGAAGGCATCATAAACATATCTAAAATTAATGTCCATTTCAAATTATTACTCGTTATAAAAGAAACAAAACAGAGGTGTGTGACAGGAAAACAGTGCCTGCTTTTCAGTTTGTTTCCACCAAGTTCAGTGGGGGCAAGGACTGTTATATTCCACCTGGGCAGAGCACAGCTGTGACTAATGTTCTCAATGTTAATGAGGGATGGTAATAACATATGGGAGTTTGGGTATTCTGAATTTTGCAGTTTTCTCTATGTATAAGTGTAAAGTATAATTCTGCCACTAAGAAACTAGAATTGTGCTTGATTAACCTGTGTATAGACAGGGGTATGCTTTCTGCTAGAAATTACAGCAATTTGTCTCTCATCTGAACACACTGGTGTAGCTGTGCCTACCCCCTCAATCCATTCCTTATGGCTGAACTCTGGAAAACACCAACACTTCATCCTCTACAGTCTCAACAGAGAATCGTGATGGGAACCCTGCAATAGCAGAGGAAAAATAAATAAAATAAAATAAAAGCGCACTTTTATATGAAGGAACACTGCTTTTTAATTACTGGTCACCCCAAAACGTGCACTGTGCCCTCCGCCAGAAGCAGTTTATACAGCACAGGCGGGACGGCGCTTTCCAGGCACCGCCGAACCCGCCCTGAGCCCCGCGGGAGCTCCCTGCGCGGCCCGA
>NW_010317606.1:0-838 GCF_000700745.2 Antrostomus carolinensis
CCCAGTGCCAGCCCAGTGCAACCACCACAATTACACACCGCAAAGGTGGGAGAGTTTTTGAGATATTTTTTCTCGGCCCCAGGAGCTGCTGGTTTTCCCCTGTTTGAGGATCACACAGAATTGCAGGAAAACCCTTTGTGAGCAGCAGCAGCAGCAGCAGCTGCATTTGGTGGGGAGGGACCCAGCGTGAGGAAGAGGATGGGCGTGTGAGCACGGCTGCGTACGCTCGTGTGGCTGGGAGACATCCAGAGAGCTGGTCAGGAAACAATCTGGGGAAACACCTGCACGTGACACAGCCATTTTCACTGCCACAAACATTAAGTAAATAAATAAATTTTAAAAAAAAATCAATTACTTCATTCATGGCCACCAGCCGCCCATGGGACCTTCGCTGCTGCACTCAGCCTCATTCCCCAGCTTTTCTTTGCAGCCCTGATGGCCACACTCATCTTCAGCCCCTTCCAGACATCCATGACCTAATGGATTTTTCCCAAGATTAGTGTTTCAGGTGATATCCTGAATATCAGGTGAATAATCTCTCCAGAATCTCTCCTGAGCAGAGACCTGCACGACCCTCCTGCATCATCCTACCCCGACCGCTCTCCTGGTTAAAAACCATTTTTATGGAGATATGGGAAGACCAAGAGATACGGCGACAACTAAAATGGGCTGGAAATAAATAAATGTGGGAAGAGGAAGGGACACAGGTGGGGGACAGGGACACTGGCCATGGGATGTGGTGGCCTTTACCTGTCAGGTAATTCCATATTGTCCCGGTACTTGCTGCCTTGTAAAGGACCTGATGGATAACGCTCATCATGAAGGCGAGAGAGCGATG
>NW_010317606.1:933-2326 GCF_000700745.2 Antrostomus carolinensis
CCCAGGAAGGGGGGGGGGGGGGGGAAGCCCCTTTTCCTTCCAAATTTCATCGAGGTTTTGTAAAACAACCTTAAATTACCCCTCGGACACCAGGGACCTCATGCGGCACCGTCTCTCTTTAGGTGTAATTACAGCCAGGGAATTAGCAAGTCTGATTCCCCCCCCCCCCCGTTCTTGCCTCCCCTCCAAAAGAATAATAAATAAATAAATAAATAAAAAAGGGGGAGAAATTGAAATTGATCTCCGGTTCTGGTGCTGCCCAGCTGTAATTTAATCAGAAAAGCTTCTCTCTTGGCATTTATTTATTTATTTATTTTTAACCCCAAGGTCCTAAATTAAAAAGGATGGTGGTGGGGTGGGAATTGGAGGGGTCGGAGCTGAAGGATCTCACCAGCCTTTGAAGGTGGAGACTCACTCCAGCTTGGCTGTGGCTGATGGGTGACCAGTAGCACCGAGGAGCCGTGACCGGCCACACACCCCGGGCTGGTTTGATATCCTGGTCCCCAAGGTCCAATTCTGCACCCTGGTCCCCATGGACACCATGGACCCATGGACCCTGCTCCCCAAGGACACCATGGACCCACAGACCCTGCTCCCCATGGACACCATGGACCCATGGACCCTGCTCCCCAAGGACACCATGGACCCACAGACCCTGCTCCCCATGGACACCATGGACCCACGGACCCTGCTCCTCATGGACACCCTCCATCCAGCGCCTCTTCTCCAGTTTGGGTTTGGGGTTGTGAGTTGGGTTTGGCCTTAAGTTGGAGTCCCAAAACCCAAAGCAAATGGCAGAACTTGGGTGCAAAAGCCTCGTAAAAACCCTTTGACCTGATGTTGCTGTTACAGGAGCAGAAATAAGAAATAAATTCCTCACAACCACCACCCCTGAGTCCTTAATTCCCTGTTCAGGCAGCGAAGCCGGATGGTGCCAGCGCGGATTCCTCTGCCAGCCCCACTGTTGTGAAATTTGGTGTTAAATAAGGAACAAAATCCAGATTTCTGCTGTATTTTGGTGTTTTGGGGGTTTTTTTGCTGCCACAGATAACTTTTCCCTGCACTCCCTGTTAACCCACGTGCTGGAACTTCCAACCAGGAGCGAGACCATCCCTGCCAGAGCTCCTGCAGCCGCCGATAAGGTGGTTTATGGTCTTAACCCCGTGTTCAAGGTAAATCCTGGTGAAATCCCTCAGTTTTCAGCACGTGCTGGAGCGGGCAGGCGTCCTGCTTCCCCACGTGTCACCTCCTAGGATGTCCTGCTGTGGTTCCAGGCAGGTTTATTGTCCCCACTGTCCCGATCCCCACGGGTGGCAGGTCCCTGAGGTGTCTGTCAGCGGAGTGTGACGGATACACCGAGTGTGACGGATTCACTGGCTGCTTTGTCCTCGCT
>NW_010317606.1:2356-2682 GCF_000700745.2 Antrostomus carolinensis
CGTGGGAAGCCATCCCCGTTCCATAGGGTTTTGGGGCAGGAAAAGGGATACAGGCACCAGGAAGGTGGATGGTTTGGTCTCCAGCCACGTGGTTGATGGGAAAGGCCAGGGATGGGATTTGCACCGTGGTACAGAAAACTTGGGGTGACACTTCCCGTGCAAACCCCACCGCTGCCCTCACCCAGCCCCGGCAAACTCCTGCCTGCACCGGGTTGTGCTGCGTGTTCGTGGTTAATTCTGTGGTGACAGCCGTTTGCCGGCGTGGTCACCGCACTGGTACAGCCACTGACGGGGTGTAAATCACGGTGTGACCCCCGGTCTGCACC
>NW_010317606.1:2769-3821 GCF_000700745.2 Antrostomus carolinensis
ACACACCAGACCCCTCGTCGTCCTGCCACCGATGGACATGGAAGTGCCAGGACCTTGTCCTGCTGCTCAGTTCCTTCCCTGGGCATCACCCAAGTGTGGAGGCAGCGGGGCTGGATGTGGCCACACCAAAGCGTGTCCCCATGTCCCTGTGTCCCCATGTCCCTGTGTTCCTGTGTCCCCATATCCCTGTGTCCCCACATTCCTGTGCCCTCATGTCCCCATGACTCTGCACCACTCCATCCCCATGTCCCCATATCCCCATGTCCCCATTTCCCCTGTGTTCCTGTGTCCCCATAGCCCTGTGTCCCTATGTCCCTGTATCCCCCCATGTCCCCGTATCCCTGTGTCCCCCCATGTCCCCATGTCCCCATGTCCCCTCTCCTGCGCCCAGGGCAGGAGCTGCTCTCAGCCGTGGCCCAGCTGTGATGATGATGAGGAGATCCAGGGTTAGGAGAGCCCAGGGGTGGGTTTAAATCAACGCCCTCCACTTCCCTTCCAGGCTGAGTTATTGCGCCCGGTTTTGTGATGGAGATGACCAGGCGGTGAGGGATGAGTGACCTGGGCAGGACCACCAGCCTCGGCCCTCCCGGCTGGACCCTGGACAAGGGGTGAAAGATCAGGGTTGTCCTCCTGCCCCTTCCCAACCCCACCACCTCCACGGGTGGGATTGAGCGTGTGTGGGTTCACCAGGAGAGCGGGGATGCTCTGGGCAGGGGTGTCCTTCTCCCCGTGACCATTTCCACGTGTCACCTGGGTTCTTTATCTCCAAGCTGTGCCTCACCCCCACCCACTGCCCAGGGTGTCCTTCAGGGACAGGTTCCCAGGCAGGGAGGTTCAGGTGAAGCCTGAGAGGATGCAAACACAGCTGGGAGGATGTCAGCACATCTGGGAGGATGCTCTGGCACGTGGCAGGATGCGATGAGATCTGGGAGGATGCCATGATGGCTGGGAAGATGCCATCACATCTGGAAGGATGTGATGATGTCTAGGAGGTTGTCATCACATCTGGGAGGATGCCATGATGGTTAGGAAGATGCCACCACATCTGGAAG
>NW_010317607.1:0-544 GCF_000700745.2 Antrostomus carolinensis
CCCCTGCCAAAGTTCTGTCCCCTGTCCCTCTGTGCCCCTGTCCTAGCTCTGTCCCCTTGTCCCCTCTCCCCTGTCCCCCTGCCTGAGCTTTGTCCCCGGTCCTGTGTCCCCTCTGCCCCTGTCCTAGCTCCGTCCCCTGTCCCCATGCCCGAGCTCTGGCTCCTGTCCCCTGTCCCTGTGCCCCTGTCCAAGCTCTGTCCCCTCTTCCCTGTCCCTCTGTGACCCTATCTGAGCTCTGTCCCCTGTCCCTCTGTCCCCTGTCCCCCTGCCTGAGCTCCGGCTCCTGTCCCCTGTCCCTGTGCCCCTGTCCAAGCTCTGTCCCCTCTTCCCTGTCCCTCTGTGACCCTATCTGAGCTCTGTCCCCTGTCCCTCTGTCCCCTGTCCCCCTGCCTGAGCTCCGGCTCCTGTCCCCTGTCCCTGTGCCCCTGTCCAAGCTCTGTCCCCTCTTCCCTGTCCCTCTGTGACCCTATCTGAGCTCCGTCCCCTGTCCCTCTGTCCCCTGTCCCCTGTGACCCTATCTGAGCTCTGTCCCCTGTTCCCTGTC
>NW_010317607.1:725-952 GCF_000700745.2 Antrostomus carolinensis
ACCCCCAGCTCAGCCTGTCCCCCCATGCCCAGTGGCACCTTGGTGGCACCTTGGTGGCACCCTGCTTGTCCCTGCTCCCAGAGCAGGGTCTGGCTTCACTGGGTGGGCACTGGGTGTCTCTGCAGCCAGGGACCCTCCGAGGGGCTTCGTTGGTGGCCCGTTTCCATGTCCCCTTGAGGGTCACACCCGGCAGGATGGAAATGAATCAAGTCAATGAAAGAGCCAGA
>NW_010317608.1:0-3901 GCF_000700745.2 Antrostomus carolinensis
TCAGCCCCGCACCACGGCCCGCTGCCGTGCTACAAGGGGAGGAGCGAGCATCCCTCTGACCCCAATGGTGCTGCTCTCTCATCGTCTGGTGCTATCGACCAAAACCCAAGCACTTTCCAAGAAAACCAAGCTGTTTTTCCGTCTAGTTTACACTCGTCTAATATGCCAAAGCCAGTCGGTACGAGGCAAGCCTCAGCGAAGGACAATGTCCCCAACCCACGGCTGCTGGTCCAGAGCAGCCCTCTGAGAAGGAACATGCCACCAAACTCTCTCTCCCAAGTGCACTTTCAGAGCAAAGCCTATTGCAGTTCCCCCTTGGGCAGCGCCAGCGCAGGATCCGTGCCTTTCGAGACAAGCATTCCCACTACGGCACCCACCCACCCCAGGCTTGTGCAAGCTTGGGAAGGTGCCACTAAGGCGTTTTCTCCCATGGACCAGAATTCAGCACCTTATTCAAACCCTGTTGGAAACCAGTTCTCATTCGAATGCCAGTCTGGCCCCGAGCAGAGGCAGCACAGGCAGAATAATGCCAGGATGCCTTGGCAGCAGATACACCTCAATTCTGCAATGCCCGGTCAAAACAGGCTAGAGCTGTCGAGACAGGTCACCAGCCAGAAGCTCCCCTTCCCCCTGGGCACGGTGGAGTGGCAGGGGAGCGGGAAAGGCCAGAAAGGGCCCCCCATGAGTAACTCACCGGGGTATCACGGCAAAAAACTCTTGTCGGGAGAGAGCCTTGGGGTCCAGAGGGGAGACCCCAACTCAACGGGCACTTTCTCTTTTGAAAGCGGGAAGGAGCCAGGGTCTCCTGCCTGTGATTCAAGAAGCAAAGCCATTTTCTACAGCATGGGTCAAGCAGGTCCTCCTGCTCCTCCTTCCAGGAACTCGTCAGGCTCAGCGCTGGTCCTGCCATCATCAGCCTTGGTGGCTGCCTCCCCTTGTGAGTCCCCACTGCCGTCCCCTGTCCCCAACCCCACCTGCAGCAGCACCTGCTCATCACTCTCCCCCATGTCCAGCAGCCCACTCAACCCCAGCTTTGAAGACAGTCAGATGTCTGGAGCGCTGACCCCTTCTCCCTTCTTCCAGCACCCCTGCCATCCCAAGGACAGCAACAAAACCTTCCACCCTTCCGATGTCCTGAGCTCAGGCTCACTTCATTACCACCCCCCAGACTCCATCAAGTCCTTCCACTTCCCTCCTGATGCCCTGAAAGATGACAACCTCCTGAAATGCACCCCAACAAGCCCCTTCCACAAACCTGGCGTGGAGGTGGCCAAAGGATGCTCAGATGGGTTGGATGGGGAGCAGCCTCCACCACCCTACTCTTCCCATCACTTGCTGGCCAACTCACTCAGCAGTGCCAGCCTGGACCAGCTGGATGTGCTCCTGACCTGCAAGCAGTGTGACCAGAACTACAGCAACCTCTCCTCCTTCCTGCAGCACCGCCAGTTCTGCACCTCCCATCCCGCTCCCCAAGGAGAGGGCAAGGATGCTCCCCGGGCAGCCGAGGGGCGGAAAGCGCTCCCCCCGGAGCCCCCCAAACCCCCAAGCATGGGGCTCTCTCCAGACCCTCAAGCACATTTGTTGGTGTTAAACAAGAGCGATGACTTCTTGCTGGATGGGGAAAGCAAAAGCGAGGGCAAGGAAGATGCTCTGAAGGGTGGCCTCTTCAACGGTCTCACCACAAGCTCCCTCCCACTCACCGCCTCGGACCTGGACATCGATGATGCCAAGCTGGACAGCCTGATCACCGAAGCCCTCAATGGCCTGGGCTACCAGTCAGATAACCCAGAGATCGACAGCAGCTTCATAGATGTGTTTGCTGATGAGGAGCTGACGGGCGTGAAGGCAGCCGGCGGTGGGATGTCCCACAAGGCAAAGGAAGCCCTGGCCTCAGAGAGCAAATCAAAGCAGGCAGCAGTGGAGGACAAGGCAGCGGGCCAGCCCAAGGATGGCTATTTTTATGAAGATGGCCACCTGGGTGGGGAGCAGAGGAAAAGAGGGGCAGGAAAGCAGCACCTTCACAAGGGACGGGCGGCACGGAGGTTGACAGCCCAGGAGCTGGATCCCACGGCAGCTGGAGCAGAGAGGACAGCCAGGCTGCGGGCGGGCAGGAAGAACAGCATCCCACCAGCCACCACCTCCTCCAAGTCCACCTCTAGCCAAAAGCATCCCAGGAAGCTCAACCAGGAGCCCCCGACAAAGAGTGAGGTGGAGCCAGGCATTGCCACCAAGAGCTCCAAGCCACCCCGGTTCTCCATGAAGGATGTGAAGAAGCGGAAGCCCCGAAGTGGGACATGGAGCAAGGAACTCATTCACAAGATTGTGCAGCAGAAGAACAAGCTCCATAAACTGCAGGTGAAGAGCAGCAAGCAGGCACAGTTCCCCCAAGTCACCGAGAGGCTGGTGCCACCCACCAAGGAGAACAGGTTTCGGGAATACGACTATGTCTCCGATTCAGATGATGATGGGGCAGAGAGTAGCAAGCTCCAGGGGAGGAAGAAGCGTGGCACAGGATTCACTGGGAGGACCAAGTACAACTTTAGCAAGAAACACCCGGGGAGAAGTGAGAGAACCAAAGAGAAAGACCCAGCCTGGAGCTACAACCGGAAAAGGGACGGTCAGAAAAGGGAGACACAGGAATGTGGTGGGGTCCCCAGCCAGGAGGATGCCAAGAAAGAGGATTGTGTTGCCAGAGTCCGAAGACGGAGCAGCCAGTCGTCTACCAGCAGCAACCACAGCGGTAGCATGGCCAGCGAGGTGGGAACCAGCCCACCCCACGCTGATGGGGCCAGCTCGGGCAGCGAGAAGGGAGGCACGCAGAGGAGGAGGCGCTCAGGCAGCCTGACACGTGCACCAAGGACTCTGCTCAGCCTTCCTGAGGATAAGAGCCCAAAAAAGAGCCAGAAGAGCAAAGAGGACTTTTCCAGGGGCAGCAGGCAGTTTGGGTCAGTCAAACCTTTGCTAGAAGGCTCCCGGACACGTCCAAGTACTGAACCAGATGTTGCAGTGATGGACTGTGCGAAGGAGGAGTCGTTACTGCAGCCCCAGGAAGGGCAGCTGCCCAGCACAGCCACCTCAGACAGGAGCCCCATTGGACTCACCTGTAAAGAGGGAACAGAAGAACCCAAAGGAGCAGCAAAGCACACAGGTGAGGCAGGAGAACCCACCCTGGAGGACTCACCCGAGCTGTCCATGGACAACCAGAGGCATCAGTTTGGCCCTTTCACGAGCAATGGGGTGAAGTACCATGCAGAAGAGCTAATTGCTCCATCCCACGACGGTAACGAAGCTAGGTCTGGCAATGTGAGTGCCACCTACTCGGAAGCAGGTGTCAAATACTTGAAGGCACAGGAGCTCTGTGACAATCAGAAGGACTATCCCACGCCAGTTGCTCCGTACGGGGGGGATGCAGTGGGGATGATGCTCACTGCCAAGGCGCCTGATCCCTACATCAGCAGCGACAACACATTTTTCAATCCCAAAGGCCTTCCTGGACACTACGATGACAACCTCTTCTCAAAGCCCTCAGCCTTGGGCTCCTCACACATGGATGACATGTACTTATGCCGGGATGACATCAACGCTAGTTCCTTTGAGCAGAAGCACGCCAGCATCTCCCCCTACCCTGCAGAAACATCACAGGGCAAGGTCTCCTCCCCTCTCAGCTTTGATTCCTCTACGATATTTGGAGAGCTTCCCGTCCCTGAGTTTGATCCACCACTGTACGAGGGTGTTTCTGTGAGCAAGGACAGTTATGTGACAACATTTACCTGCTCCAGCAATCCCCCCAGCAAGCCTCTGCCGTTTGAGCAACCCTATCCACCGTTCATGCCAGAGAAAGACTGGTCCCTCATGGAAGAGGTGGCTCCGATGCTGCCAGAAGACATGACTCAGTTCCACA
>NW_010317608.1:3914-12980 GCF_000700745.2 Antrostomus carolinensis
CACTAGCCAAGAAATTCCCTGAGGAAGGACCTGTCCCTACCAGCCAACTCTCGCTGCCGCTGCCGGATAGGATAACGGATTATAACGTGACTTTCATGAACAACATCTCAGATGATGAGCTGGCGATCAAGCGATTAGTCACAGAGTTGGAAAGTCAACTGCAAACGAGCAAGCTGGATAGCGAGGCACCCGTCACCCTTCAGAAACCCGAGCAACGTGTCGCTGCCCATCTGCGAGGACAGGCAGCCGAGCAGTTCCCACCAGTGCCGGTGGAGCAGGAGACGGGCCATGAGAAGGGGCTGTTTTTGGCAGGTGAGCTGGGTAGTTCCAGCCTCTGCGTTGAGGAGAGGCTGAGGGATGAGAAGCCGGCTGTTACAAGTGCCCATGGGGACTACGAGAGACCCAGAGAGCCCTGGCCCTGCTCGGTGGAGCTGGGCTCGCTGGAGGCAGGGATGTGCACACCAGCCCCACTCACCATGGACCGTTTCTGCTCCAAAGACAGTGGTGAGCAGCTCCAGGGAGCTGTGGCTGCTGAGGAAATTGACCCTGGAAAGATAGAAAATGGGTCTTCCTCCAAAAGTCTACCTGGCTTACACACACCAGACCAAACAGAGGCTCCCATCTACACAGACCCCGTGACAAAAAGCCCTCCTGTTGTCACTGACTCCATGTTCCCCAAGAACCTGGAGGCAGCTGAAGCAACCAAAGATCCTCTGCCATCCCTGCCAAGCCAGCATGGTGTTGAGAGCTTCCCTGTGCCAGGGAAAGCAGATGAAAGCCTCACTGATGCTGCAGAGCTGGAGAAGTTTGATGCACATCTTCCAAACCATAAACCTGAATTTGGCTTTCAGCAAGGTTCCACCCCAGCCTTGGACCTCACCTTTTCACCTCACGTCAAAGAGGTCCCAGATATAGAAGAAAGACCCTTAAACAAGCCAGAGTCACCTAAAGTGACAAAAAACACCGTGGGCTTCAAAGGGGATGGTGGTGAGTCTGTGTTGATGGAAGAAACAGAGGAGAGGAAGAGCCCCACCAACTGTCCAGCCCCTGGACCTGGTGACAAAGCCAACAAACAAAAAGTGCTGCTGTTCGATATGCTGAGTCTGCCCAAGGAAGGTGACTGTGGCTCCCAACAGACGTTGACATCCCAGGAGACAGCTGCCAACCCTCTGCAGCAGCTCCAGCTCTTCGTTGCCCGAACAGTGAAGAGCAACGAGGAGGAGCTGTTGATGCCATGCTTCCCCATGCTGCTTGCTCCCAACCAACCCTCTGCCACCACCCATGTCCAGCCGGAGCAGAAAGAGGAGAGTGGTGATGCCTTGGATGGGGAAAATCAGACATATTGCCCTGCCCAAGGGGAGGGGAACGTCCCCGTTGGAGGCAACACGGAAAATATGGCTGCTCCAGCAAAAGAGGCTGTGCTTTTCTCCGGTGGGTGTGAGAAGCTGGAGTCCTTCGGTGTCTTGGGCTCTTACTGTGCAAAACAATCCACGTTGGTGAACCCAGAGCTGCAAAATAACGTAAGGGAGCTGCAGCACTTAGCAAATGAACAGGCGGAGCCGAGTGACATTAATATCCGTGCAGATGGTGTTTCCCAAGAACGGAGTGACCTCTCACCACTCAAAAACACAGCGGTGACCCCGCTGCCGGGGCAAGGCAAGAAAGCTGATCAGCTCATGGAAGAGCAGGAGGAAGATAAAAACAAAGCGACCTTGGCATTTAAAAAACACGAGTTGAAGCGTAGTTTACTCGAGAAAGAAACGTTGGGCAGTGCAGCAGCAGAGAGGTTGGAAAGGAATGAGGTGAGGCAGGAGGCACAGACCCTCCACAGTGCTCCCACAAGTCCCACCAACCCCACTGGTCCCTCTGAGGAGGATCTCCACCAGGATCACCAGTTGGTACCAGAGATAAAAGCCGGCGCAGTCAGCGCAAAGGTTCCTGGAGAAGGAAATGGCAAGAAGTCCCTCAATGGCTGTCATTACTCGGGTGAATCTCCGGACAGCTTGGCCTTGCCAACCAATTTTCCTCACCCCAAATCCTTGCAAAGCAGTGGGGCTGAGGGAGGAGAGGTGCCCAGCTTTGGCACTCAGCTCTTGGATGAGAAGAAATACAGCACATCCTTGCTTAACACATCAGGTTCATGTGTCATGAAGAGGTGTCCTTCAGAGACCAACAGCCCTTGCATCCATCACCCCACCATGAGCCCAGGAGAGCAAGGGACATGGAAAAGAGCACCCACCTTTCCTCCCTCACTGCATCACTGTGGGGCCATGCCAACAGAAGTGGTCGAGGACAGTCACCTTCACCTCTCTGATGGTGTTTTGGGTATCTACAGAGCCCCTGAAAGAGAAGGAACGGTGAGATCCTGCACTCTGCTGCACGCTGATGGTGTGGTGAACTCTGCCTTGGAGATGGATGGTCCCCAGAAACAGCATGGGGAGGATTGCTCTCTTCCCTGCTCACCACCTTTCAACCAAAAGTGTGTTGGGAAAGAGGTACCCGAAAGCGCCGGTGCTGTGCTGTCAAGTTCTCATTTTAAAGAAAACCAAGCTTGCACCATCACAGATATGGTCGTTAACTCCATTTCTCCAGAAACCCCAGATTACCCAACACAGCCCACAGCGGATCTTCTGCCAATCAGAGAAGGAGAGGTAAACCTGAATCAAGAGAACAAGCTTGAAAACTGCTCTGATGGTGGAAATAAGCCTCAAAGTGAACCAGAGGCTTTGTCCAATGGTTTTGGTGTTCAACAGGTGTCAGCTGCTGTCAGCAGAGGCCTTACAAGGACTGGAGATCTTGGTCTTGCTGACTTAAACAGCCGTGAGTTTTCAGAGGCAGCAGAGGTGAGACTTGGTCTTTCCAAAAGCACAGAGAGCGGAGGAAAGAGTTTAAAAAGGGAGAAACCCAAAAGCCATGAGGCTGGAGAAGCTGGGAGTTGTGTGTTAAATAGTATGGGCCAAGGAGAGGACAACACACCTAGCAGTACTCCAAACCCTTCTCAAAATGAACTTCACAAAGAAAAGAAGCCAAGTGGGCTCCCGGTGACCTGTGACATTTGTTCAGCCACTTTCCGGTCCAAGCCTGGCCTGACCAGGCACAAAGCTGTCAAACACCAGGTGAAGAATGGTGGTGTACCACAGCCCAGCAAGGCTTCCAGGTCCACTTTGATTCCTGCAGACAAGACATCCAAAGCAGCCCAAAAAGTGCCCAGGAGGAGCCTGAAGACTTCGGTCAAAGAGAAAACCTGCAGCTCACAGATGCCAACCACCAACATTGACCACATCCCCGAGAAAATATACCCAGACCTGGAGAAAGAGCCCAGTTCCCAGATGCAAGAAGTGGTCAGCAGAGTGCTCAGTGACCTCAGTGTGATCTCCTTCGAGATGTCCCAAGAGCTGCACCGCACACATGTTCTGCAGAAGGAGATGAAGGCAAAGGGACCGTGCTCGGAGACGAGGGGAGCAGGCGAGGCGGCGGCTGGGAAGGTGGACTCAGGACAGCAAGACAGGAAGAGAGAAAAGGGCAGGAGGAACCAAAGCAAAGACCCTGGAGAGGTGAACGGCAATTCTGAAAAGAAGCTAAACAGGAAAGTGAGACGAAGGAAAGGAAAGGTCTTTCCCACCAGAAATGAGCTCAGTGATCCATGTGAGCTGGAGAAGGCAAGTCCTCCCGCTTCTGTCCTCAGTTCCAGTCTGCCCAGGATCGTGGAGGGCTTGCATGAGCCAGGTGATTGCATCTCCACAGAGGAGCAAAATAGGTCCAACTCAACCCAGCACTCTCAAAAAGCTAAACAGTCCCCTTGTGTAGCTGAGCTTGCAGAGGACCTGGGCGACAGGATGGTCTCTTCAAAGGAGATGGTCAGCAACGAATCAGTAACGTGCACAATTTCCTGTCCCAGGGAGGTGGAAGATCCAAATGGAGTGGAAGACACACGGACTTGCCAAAAATGGGTTAGTGGGTTTGTGAAGCAGGTGGAGAAGGGATTGGGCAAGGTAAGCAAAGAGCAGCATCGTGGTGCTGATGGCACAGAGGAGATGGATGCTGAGACAGGAGACAGTCCTCCTGCAGGCAGCAGCGCTGGGAACCACAGTGGTGCCTCACAGGGTCTCACAGCTCCTGCCGAAGGGGCTCTGCTGCTGGAGACACGTGAGTTGGAAACCACCCAAAAGGGCCCTGGCCAAGGTGCTCTGCAGACCACGCCAGGGACCAGCCCTCCTCCTGCAGAGCCAAAGCGATGGGCAAAGGCAGACGTGTCACCAGGCAGAGAACATTGCACGGAGAGCACAGCCATCCCAGACCTCCAGAGCTTGTTTGATGATGACTCCACGTTCTCCCAGCTGTTCCCCCGGGATGACCAGCTTGTCCGGAGAAAGTGCACACGGGTGTATGGGAAGCGCAGCAAGAAACCCAAGCCTGTCACCGAAATAAACCTCCAGCCAGCAGGTGCCATCGACCTTTTCACGATCCGATTGGCTTCTGACCTCAGCGAAACCAGCTCTTTCTGTGTCACCAGGGAGGACCCTTGTGAATATGAAACCATCTCTGCTGACGATGCCTTAATGCTCAACATGTGTCATGGCAGCAAGGTGAAGAGCGGAGATGCTGCTCCCAATGGATCTAAAAGCATTGCTCCACAGTCAGACTGTGAGAAGACTGACCAAGAGAAGGAGGACATTGACCTGGAAGACAACATGCTAACCTTCTTGTGCCAAAACAGCCAAGTGGACAACGTCCCCAACTTGAACATTTGGGGGAGTCTAGAGAAGGAGGGAGAAAGCCTCTCTGCTGAGGACATGTTTGAACCTCTGATGGACCTTGAGGATGAGCACTCGTTCAGAGAAGTGAGCTCCGAGCCCCCGGACCTGGCAGAGCAGCCCTACAATGACAAGGCTAACGAAGATTCAGACTCTTCTGAATTTCATACCATCGACATCGAGATGTTGAATGCAAAGCTGAAAATGAGAGATGTGTGTTTCTTCGGCCCTTGTGAAGACCTTCCTGGCCACGAGGAGGACAACACTGTGAGTTTCAAACCAAAGCCAGGCCAGCACAGCAAGCACAGAAGTAAGCTAGAAGATGGCAAACTGGGGAAAAACCGCAGCGAGATAACCATCAAGACCAAAGACAAGCAGTACAAATGCAAAGTCTGCTTCCAGTGGTTCCTGACGTTAGGGGAGCTGGACTTCCACAAGCTCTCCCATAACCCTTCTCCTCCACCTACCTGCTACATGTGTGTCCAGCGCAAATTCAGCTCCCGGGAGCAGCTGAGGGACCATCTGAAGGAGAAGCACGCCAAAAACAAAGCCGGGCTGTGGGCTTGTGGGATGTGCCTGAAGGAGATCTCCGACGTCTGGATGTACAACGAGCATCTCCGTGAGCACGCCACCCAGTTCGCTCGCAAGGGGCAAGCGCAGAAGTCCGTGATGGGCCTGCCAGCCTGCTTCGGTGAGGACAACGCTGCTGTCACCCACTTCCTCAACACTATCATGTATCGGAAGCCCAGCAGGTCCTCCCGACACGCCGACCCCAGCAGCAAGCACGCGGTTAGCAGAGAGAGCAAGAGTCCCAAGGAGCTGCCCCTCGAGCAAGAGGCCAAGGTGATGAAAGACCCCTTGGAAAGCAACGTCAAGGTGAAGCCACCTGCACCCAACTCCTCTAAAGCATCTTCCAGTCCATCTCCAGAGCACATGGCAAAAAGTGAAGGCACCCCAAAATCTGTCCCCATGCACCCAGACTGCAAGGATCCTTCCAGAGACTGTCATCACTGTGGCAAACAGTTTCCCAAGCCCTTCAAGCTCCAGCGGCACTTAGTTGTCCACAGTTTACAGAAGATCTACTTGTGCCACAAGTGTCCGATGTTCTACCAGGAGACCAAAGAGCTTCGAAACCACCTCAGCCAGGAGCACGGGATAGTGGAGGAGCAGGAGATCAAGCACACCACCCTGTACGCCTGTGAGCTCTGCGCAGATGTTATGCACGTTATCAAGAAGTCCTTCATCTGCAGCATGTGCAACTACACCTTCTCCAAGAAAGAGCAGTATGACCGGCACATGGAGAAGCACCTGGCAGGAAGCAATAAGACTTTCAAATTCAGAGGGGTCATGAGACCTGGTGCTACCTCCAAGGAGGGTAGGGAGAAGGTGAAAGAGGATGGCTCTGTCCGGGAGGGCATGCCACCAAGCAAGAAGAGGAAGGTTGCTCACCACGGCAGCTCACTTCCACGCACCTCACCGGTCCATCTGGACCACATTAGTGACCTTCAGCTGGTAGGGGCTGCAAGCCCCAGCCTGCAGGCTCCTACTGACTCCTTCTCTACAACACCTGGTGACCTAGGAGCACCCCAACCCTCTGTGAAAACAGAAGATCTGGTGGGTGACTTCTCTGATCTCCTGGCGGAGATGGAGAAATCCCAGTTTGACAACCTGCCTCCACCACCCTGCCTCTCCCCGTCTTTGCCGCAGGCTGAAGCGAGCAGCTCGGAACTCGGACAGATCACTGCCCTGTCCATCGAGGAGCTGGAGAAAGGAGCGTTTGATGGGAAACCACTTCCTTTCTTGGACTCACCCGAGTTTACCATTGACCTTGCCGGGTTGGCTTGTAACCAGGCCACAGACCAGAAACTCTCTCCTCCACACCTGACCGAGAAACGCGGCTACGCCGATGCCCATAAAAGAACAAGTGTAGGCAACAAAGATGAACATATAACGGGTGTCCTAGGAAATCCCAGTGCAGCCACCGACGCTGTGGATGGGATCCCATTTCTCCAGCTTACCAAGAAAGTCTCAGAGCTTCCTTCTCCACAAGCAGAGGCTCCATCAGCCAAGGAGACCCACAGATGGGGCAACCTCAGTGCCAGTGACACCTTCTCTTGGGAAGGTGCATCTAAGGCCACGTCTCCAGAAGCTGCTCACCACCCTTTGCCCATGAAGGACAAGACGGCATCACCCATGCTGAACAGGGCTGCCAAAGATTTGGTCCTGCAGAAGAAGACCACGAGTAGCCAGCCCAGCAGTGAGGCTGCTCCTAGTGCAGGCAGCCCCAGCAGCAGCACCGAGGAGGGTCAGCAACCCATCTCGGGGAGGGAGAAAGCCATGCCTGAGGCTAAGGACAGTAGCACTAATGCCAAGGACCAAAGTGGCAACCAGAGCAAATCCACCGGCCACCAGCCCAGAGGTGAGGTGGCCAGCAACGCCGTGAGACACGGCCACGTGGAGCTAAGCAAAGCCACCAGCAAACTCCACCCCAAGAGAAGGAAAGAGCACAAGTCCTTGAGCCATCGGAGCAGCTCCGGCTCCCGGGAGAACATGGAGGGAGATGGGAAAAAGAAAAAAGCCCGGACCTCATGCCCGGGGAGGAGCGAGAGCACCATGGAGCTCAAACGCACCGGCTGGAGCAACGCCGAAGCTTCTGCCCTCTCCCCGGGGAGGAGGGAGACTCACTGCAACAAACTGGTAGCCAAGCCCAAAACGGGCACCCAACTGAAGAAGATGGTCTTGGATACTTACAGCCAGAAGAAGGGAGAGCTCCGGCACGCCAACGGGGACGTGAAACGCAAGAAGGCCATTCTGGGGAAGAGCATCCACCAAGTGTTGGCCAAAGGGCCAGCGCCATCCCCACACGGTTCCTTGCACAACCCACGTGCTGCCCGGGGTACCAAACCAGCTGGCTCGGTCAGTTACCGCACCGCCGAGTCCCAGAACAACCTGCTCAGTCAACTCTTTGGGCAAAAATTAACTAGTTTTAAAATTCCTTTAAGAAGAGATACTTCCGAGTGATTTCTGGAGGTGACTTAATGGTGGATCCTCAGCTGCTTTCACAGGGGGGTTTGCAAGGGGGGATGGGGGGGGCGGGGAATTATCAAAGCCTTCAGTTCGTTTGTGTAGCACGATTTCTCTGTCTAGCTTAAATGAACTTGCACTGCAGCCTCTGTGAAATAGTTTGCTTTGTGTCTCTCTAATCTACTTTAATTCACCTGATTTATCATGCAAATGCGAGAACTTTGATGTCGCTTGATGATTTCCATGAAACCAGAAATTGTAATCGCTTTGGGCAGAGTGAATCGTCGAGAGCAATCGCTTTTATGGCAGAAGTGCTGAGGTTAGAAGGATACTTGCAAATCTCAGACCCTTTTGAGACTCGTGTCTGTGTTATCTTTTGTACAAAGTACTTGAAGAGATGAACTTCATGCCGTAGACGTCTTATTCATGAGGTGCAGTACACTGTAGAAAGCAAATTTTTTTTTAATTATTTTTATTATTTTTAATTTTTCTAGAAGATTTTGCACAAAATAATCCCGTACGATTCATTTAATTGGGAGCTGGCCTGAGAGATGATACCATGAATATTAAAAAAAAGAACAAAAAAAGAACAAAAAAAGAAAGAAAAAATGAAATGAAGAAGCGAGTGTCCTATATTTTGACAGCCATCCCGATGAATTTTGTTTCGACATCGTCAAGAGAATTAAGGAACCGACTCTGGGGCTGCTGGGGTTGTGGGAGCCTTGCAGAGGATGCTGCCATTCTTTGACCACTGTTAGACGATGTGACCGGAGGAGATCCACCACCGCGAGCAAACTGCACCTTGACACTTGTGACAAACTCTGATTTATTTTTTTTTAGGGTTGGTTTTTTTGGGTTTGTTTGGATTTATTTTGGGTGTGTGTGTGTGTGTGTGTGTTTTCTTGTTGTTTGTGGGATTGGGGTTTTTTTTTGTTGGGTTATTGGGGGTTTTTTTTTTGCGCAATGACAAAACTGTGCCAATTTACAGCACCGAACCGGGACTGTCCCAGTGCCCTCAACGGTATCACTTCTAAACTATCTTACTGTATTGAGTTAGTGGCTATAGAAATATCCGCTTGTTACTATGCAGTTACTGGTGCTATTCTTCTTTTGTAATGTGAATACAAACTTCCTTGATTGAAAAAAAATGAAATTAAAAGAAAAGGGAACCCTTAGGAAGTAGCTGTTACCTGTAAAAAAAAAAAAAAAACAACGAAGCAGGAAAAGAGAAATAATTTAAAAATGGAAGCAGGGAAAAAATAAAAATAGAAATAGAAATAAAAATAGA
>NW_010317609.1:0-282 GCF_000700745.2 Antrostomus carolinensis
GGGCGGGGGGGATTGGGGAATTAAGAAAAAAAGAAAGTAAAAGTAAAGGAGAAAAAAGTTAAACAAACCCAAACCGAAAAATATCCCAGCAAATCCCGTCGCTGAGCTGTACGGCAGAGCTCGGACTGGTGACGTGTCTTCTTCAGGGCTGAGGCTGTCGCCCCGGCACCTCTCCCCAGGGAGCTCCTGGCCTTGAGGCCGCAGCCACCTCCCGGGAGCGGCCGGATTCCCTACGGGGAGCGGGCTGGGTCCCGCGGGCCCGCCTGGGGAAGGCGCCGGGGG
>NW_010317610.1:0-862 GCF_000700745.2 Antrostomus carolinensis
TGGTGACACCACCCAACGGTGACTGGACCTACCAGACTCAGGTGACACTGAAGGTCACCACTGAGGTTGGGGACATCTTCACGTGCTCCATGTGACACCCCAGCCTGGACCAACCCCTCCAGGAGAACTGGGGTGAGGGTGGGTGACGGGGACACCACACCCGGTCACCTGGGTCCTCCTTGGTGGTCACTCTGTCCCTGTAGGTCCTGGGTTGTCCCCAGGGTTGATGGGGAAGGTGGTGGTGGCAGCGGTGACAATGACCTTGGGGTTGGTGGCCTTCGCCGCTGGCACCTTCTGCTGCTGTCATCTGGGTAGGGATGGGCGTGGGGACACCCCTGGTGGCACGTGGGGGACATTGAGTGTCCCTAAGTCACCTTCTGGTGTCTGACAGGTCCTGGGTCTGGGTCTGGGTCTGCTCCTGGTTCTTCTGCTCCTGGAGCAGGTCCTGCATCTGGTCCCAGTCCTGGTCCTTCTCCTGGTCCTGGTTCTTATCCTGGTCCTGGATCTGGGTCTGGTCCTGGTTCTTGTCCTGGTGCTGGATCAGGTCCTGGATCCAGTCTCAGTCCCAGTCCTGGTCCTGGTCCTGGTTCTTCTCCTGGTCCTGGATCCTGTCTTGGTTCTTGGTCCTGGATCAGGTCTTGGATCTGGTCCCAGTCCCAGCCCCAGTCCTGGTCCTCATCCTGGTTCTTGTCCTGCTCCTGGATCTGCTCCTGGTACTTGTTCTGGTCCTGGATCAGGACCTGGATCTCGTCTCACTCCCAGTCCTGGTCCTGGTCCTGGATCTGGGTCTGGTCCTGGTTCTTCTGCTCCTGCTCCTGGTCCTGGTTCTTATTCTGCTCCTGTATCAGGCCCTGAATCTGGT
>NW_010317610.1:896-1313 GCF_000700745.2 Antrostomus carolinensis
GTCCTGGATCTGGTCCTAGTCTCAGTCCTGGTCCTGGATCTTGTCCTGGTCCTGGATCTGCTCCTGGTCCTGTATCTGCTCTTGGTTCTTGTTTTGGTCCCGGTCCTGCTCCTGGATCTACTTCTGGTCCTGGATCTGGTCTCAGTCCTGGTCCTGGTCCTGGTCCTGGTCCTGGATCTTGTCCTGGTCCTGGATCTGGGTCTGGTTCTTGTCCTGGTCCCGGTTCTTGTGCTGGTCCTGGATCTGCTCCTGGTCCTGGATCTGGTCCCAGTCCTGGTCCTGCTCCCAGTCCCGGTGCTGGTCCCAGTCCAGGTCCCACCACGGCCACTGGTGGCCACTGGTGGCCAAGCTCTGAGGTCCCCTCCCTGCTGTGGGGGGGGGTGTGTGTGTGTGTGTGTCCCTCAGCCCCCCCCAACC
>NW_010317611.1:0-25424 GCF_000700745.2 Antrostomus carolinensis
TGCAGCCTTTTTTATGGATTGGGGTGATATCCTAACAACACTGCTAATTTTACAGACAAAAAAAAGCCCACTGTCTCTAAGCTGCAGACCTACAGCTGTGCGGATGTGATGGAAGGTGCAGAGCACAGAGCTGGGCACCACAGCTTGCGGAGGTCCCGGGTGCCCTGGCTCCCTGCTTGCTCTGTGAGCAGTGGGCCCCTGAAACCCCCCAGGAGATACAAGTCCTACCTTACTGCTCTCCTTGGTCTTCGCTGCTCTCCTTGGAGGGATGTGTGCCCTGAGCCCAGAAAGGTACACAGCAACGACAGTAACCAGCAGAGAAATTTAAGATGTGCTTGAACCTCCCTTGAAGTCAGGAAATCCAGGCTGAGCATCTTTCTTAACGAAACCCCCCAGCTCCCAGGGAGCTCACTAGGTCCGTTTAAGGGATTACATTACACTGAACACCAATTATGGGATGATAATTGTCTTTTTCAATCTCAAAACCTACTCCTTTAGCAAATGCAGACCCTCACACATTCTAAATAATATCTGTCATGCTGCACTGAGGAGAGGCACATTTTTAAAAGGTTGCTCTATACCTCATGCTAAACATTATGACTGTAGCATCACAATTGCCGCTTCAGTTAATTACAGGTTAATTGTTAAACCTCAGAAGAGGGAGTTGCAGCACCTGATGCTGGGGCTCTTGCTACCACTCATGAGACTGCTTCTGCTTAGTGAGCCCAAACAAGAGCTCCTGGGGATGTCATTCTAGGATTTGGTGGCCAAAATTTCACAAGTGAGGAGTGTCCGGCTGCAGTAAGAGTATTTATTCCCTGGGTTTATTGCATTGCCATCTAGTGGTGCACTATGCTTCGGTCACTGGGCATTTATATTTCATGAATGTATATAAATGCACACAAGTGTCCATCTGCTATAAGAGAAAGCAGAGCTCTCTGGAACAAGGACGAGCAGAAAGATGGAAGAGATGTGCTTTACGCTAGAGAATTTTGGTCCTCAAAAATCCCAGGCCACAGAGCAGCTTTAAGGGTTCACGTGTCCAAGTCTGGGCCTCAAACAGTGCTGGTTGTGCTCACAGTGTCACATCTGCCCTAAAAGCTTTCTGCAATCCCAGAGGCAAGGTTTGACTTTGCCACCAACGCTCGCAGACTGGAAGAAGGATGGGGAGGTACGGCCTTCAGCACACACAAGGGAGTACACGACCCGTAAGCAGGAGCCGCCCTCTCACGGGAGATGCTACTGATTGTACAATGAGCAATTGCTTCATATTCAGCATCCAAAGGAGGAGAACAGAGATAGTGTTGGGAGACAAAGGGCTATTTCACAACAGCAGATGGCAAAGATAGGAACAGCTAACATGAGCATCGCTAAAACCTCAGAGGAGAAACCCTCACCTTGCAGCTCTCCACGCACAAGCTCTGCAATTGCTGAGCTGGATTTTGCTTGAAAAAATGAAAATTTATCTTATTTCCCTGAGGCAGGTTTACTCAGAAAGCTCACAGAGCTCTAATGTCACATCATGCTGTCCTGCTTTAGTGAGTGGCATTTAATTTTCTTCTCTGTTACTGTGGGACTCCCACACATTCTTCCTGCATCTAGTTTGGAAAGGAAGTAGCACAACTCTTCCTCCATCACAGGTTCTCTGCAACACTCGCTGATGAGCGTTTCCTACACACCATTTGTATCTGAGGAGATGGTGTTTGCAAAGCAGGGACACAGGCATAGAAATACACCCACTCTCCCACCTCCAGGTTCCCGTTTTCCAGCTAGTTCCACTTACTCTTGCACATCTACTGGCTCTCAGCCCCAGCACATCCCAGTTCCTCTTGGATCTCTTACCCCTCAGATCCCAGTCTGATCTTCTCACATTCTCCCCTCTCTGCTGAAATCCAGCCTCACTCTGCCTCGCTCCAGGATGGTTTGTGGAAGTGGCCCCACCACAGGGGAGGGACAGGACCCCTGGGAGGCTGTGCCATCTCCCTCTTCTCGCTCTGCTCCTTGCTCCACTGTCATTTCTCATCTCGGGCAACCACTGCCTGACACAGGCTGATGTGACAGGAACCGGCACCTGCTTTGCTCCAGCCTGAATTCCAGCAAGAAAATGTTCCAGTAACTAATTCATTATGGGTACAAAAGGGTATGCATGCACTGATGGTCTCTTTTTGACAGAAGATTGAAAGTCTCTTCCGTTTACCGCAGTAAATGAGGTTAGTAAACTCTCTCCTGGCTGCTAGAAGTCTCTTAATTACTTCCATCAGCCAGGCCATACTTTTAATACTTGATCTTTGCATTCAAGCTGTCAAGAGAAGGCAAATGTTGCCAAATAGTATACCGAGGCCTTGGATGTTGACAGCAATGCTTTACTTTTTCACTGGCAGGGGAAGAAAGGAGAAAATGAAATGAACAATCTGGGGCCATTTCAAGTCAATTGCTCTTTGATTCCAATATTTCCAAGTGTTGGATTTCCAACAGATCCAGTGAATCCTGCAAAGGACCAGCAGGGATGATGATTATACGGTTAACAACAACAACAACAAAGTCACTCTTCAGCAACAGTTTGGGAACAGCAGCTCCAGGTGAAGCACCCCATTTTATTATCTCTACTAGCAATTGTAAGAAACAATTTGCTAAATTCAATCCTACTGCAACCATGCACATGTCTGAGCACACTCCCAGGGTGGGATACCCTGGCACAGCCCTCCTGGCCATGGTCTCTCTCTGGAAACAGATAATGAAACAAAACTACCTGGAACCCACTGCCACAATAACAGATCACACTATATATTATTGTTTATGCTGACACAAGCGTCAGTGTTTGCTGGCTTTAAACAGATAGGCTGATGGGCCCAAAAATAATGGTGCGGCTAATTAATATCATTTCTGAGGATGGGGACATGCCCGTGTAGCACAGGCAGTATTTTTCTCTGTTCAGATTCTTCTTTTGCGTGCATCACACCAGCACCTCTTGGAAGCTTCTGTAGGTCTCTTAAGATTTTATTTATTTATTTATTTGCAGAAAGCACCAGCTTTTGCTAAAAACACACAGAGAAGCAGCTTCACTGCGTAGCTTGACCTGTGCCATGCAGTGTCCTTCAAAGCAGCAAGGCAGCTGCCCAAAGATCAGCTACCAAATGCAACGAGCTAAGAGCATGTGTGAAATTGGCTTTCTCCTTAAAGGACTTCAGATGTCAAAATTGCTATGGGGCCAAAGCAGACTGAGGGCCGAAGTGCAGAGAACCCAAGGAAGGGTGATTTACCAGTCAGCTGCATAAGAGACAAGGAACACATCACTGTATGCAGACACAAAGGTCCACTGAAGGAAGGTCTGACAAGGCTCATCCCACAGCTATAAAATATACAGTGTCCGATTCAAGGGTTTAGACTCAGAAGAATTTTGTGTTGCTAAGACAGTTGAGCTTGTCAAACTACATGTTCCTCCAGTTCCTTACCAGCATGTTTAGAATGGGAAATCCTGCAATGTTTTTCTAAAAAAAAAAAAATATTAATTCACTATTGACTAAACAGGAGAAAAAAAACAGGGAAAACCAGAAGGGTTTACAGTTTGCTAAGACCCAAGAGCCAGTTGTTGCATCGGAGACTCCCAAAGGAACAGCCATGTTGAAGCTTAAGAGGAAAAACCACGCAGACTATAGCGCAGAACTGTGCTAATACAGCCAAACACTGGGCTTGGGGAAGATCTGCTGCTCTGCTACCTGCCTTCTCAGGGGTCTTGAGCCATATTCCCCCATGCTCCCCCATGCACCGTGACTGTGCTCTGTGCTTGCAGCCAATGCGTTCAGATCATGTGAAAGCCAAGGATGGAGAGGTCTTCCCCACCCTGCAAGCAGACAGCATTTCAATACCAGGAAGTCATTAAAATGTACAAACCCCAGCCTAATCTCTGCTCCCTTGCAGGCTGGATGAGGCTTTGAGCAACCTGGTCTAGTAGAAAGTGTCCCTGCTGATGGCAGGGGGGTTGGAACTGGATGAGCTTTAAGGTCCCTTCCAACCCAAACCATTCTATGATTGCGTGACTAGCAAGGATTTTAAAGATTATCTCACTTTTTTTTAAAAGCAGGTTTCTGCTCCAGCAAAATCAGATTTTGCAGAGCTGCAGCGCTGGCTCCTTTCATGATGGAGGAGCAACAACATGGACCTCACCTCAATGCACACCGTGCTGGAGCCCGTGTGCTGGCAACGTGCACAACTCCCCGCGGACGCGCCGCAGAGCGGAGAAAGGGCACCGCCATTTGCCCACAAGCCTTCTTCAACAGGGTGCATGGATTGTGGAAGATGTACAACAGCAACCTTTGTTGGAGACAAGTTCTGGGGCAGGAACAGGGCTTCCCTGCCTCACCATTGGGCATGCCATTGATGTAATGCTTGGTTTGGAATAAAGCCTTTAATCTGTGTTGTGGAGTGAGCCCTAAGCAAATATTTACAGTGTTCTTTGTCACAGGTTAGTGCTAGCAATATAAAAATCTAGTACTTTTTTTTCCTGGTATTATTTCACTGTTTTAGACTGTTTGATCTGTGAAATTCATGCAGTTTTCACAGTAATCTTCAGACCATATCCAGGAACATTGGATTTTGCTGTGTTGGATAAATACCATTATTCCTTCTTGCCGTGACAGGGAAAACTCAAACTGCTGAAAGAAGCGCTCCTCAGGAAATCACAGCTCAGCTCCTACCAGGGCAGGGCAGATGGCGCATGCTCTTTGACTCTTGCTGGGACTGTTTGGATCTGGCAAGTGAAGATTGGAAATGTGCTCCTTAGACATACAGGCTTTGAAGGAAGAAATACAAATAGCTCTCGGCTCCCGCTTCAGCCAGGAGACCATCCATTAAACATGCAAGGCTGATATCAAGCCATCAATTAATATCAAACCATCCTCCAGCACCGAGAAGCACCATCATACCCCACACCAAACCGCAGTTCTCCAGAACACATCTGCAGCACGCGGCCATCAAGGAGAGCACAAGGTGCTTGCGGAGAATATAAGCAACGTTTACCATGAAATATACAGGGAGCGATTTTAATGGCACCGGAAACATCTAGGAAGATGCCACTGCTCAGATTTCCTGCTGGAATATTGTGCCAGGTGCTCACACAGCAGCCCCAAAATTGAACACACTCTGCTACGTAGCACCACTTGTATATATAGAGATGGTTGCTGTTGGCACAGAACATGATTCCGCTCAATTTTAGTTTCTTCTAATTCAGCAGAGGATGCTCAGCAAGGTCAGGCTTTCATGAACTCTGAGATCTCAGTGTTTCACTTAAAATTGTACTTACAAGTGGCTTAACTCCTAACATAACATGGAGATTCACTGCAGTGTCCCTATGCGTTTTAAGATTACATAAAATATGCCAGAGAAATTGGCAAGATTTAACAAATCCAAGGGTAATGACTAAATTGTGTCAAGTAGAACACTTGGTTCTAAAACCCACCAAAATATATCAACCATCGCAATAGATGTAATTTATGTATTATTTATACGGTGTCACTAATTATTAAAATATTTGTAATTATCCATACGATTTGTTGTGTCTTTCCCCTTCATCAGAGTGAAACCAAAATAACTTCAATTACACAGATTAGCGTCTCATTCTCAGGCTTTAAAAAGTCTTTGCCATGTCATGGTGGGCTGCAGAGCGCATGGGAGTGCTGTCAGAAGTGGTTTTAGTAGGCTTTTCTTCAAAGTGACAAACGCTTTAATGGCATAAAACTAAGATAATATCTTTTTAATCTAAAATTTGATGATCAAGTTGCTCAGAATGAGGTTCTCTCCCACATAAAATTATCAGCCTCCGCCGCACAGATAATTTTTGACAGCAATTGTTAATGCAACAAAACGAATAGTGTAAGCAGTAGTGCTACCTTCTCTAGTGATCCTCTCTTCCTCCCCAGGCATTTACTCATTTTCTCTCTCCCTACGATGCAACTGGGAGCTGTACAACAAGACTTGAGGTCTTACCAAGCTACAGAGCGCCAAGAAAATCTGTGCAATAACAAAATAGAAAGTCTTGAATAACTGCAATCTGCTTAGAGGTCATGAGAGGAACAGAAGGAAGAAAAACAGTAAAAAATAAAAATAAAAAATCTGAATTAGAGAAAGAAGGTGGACAGACTCTTGCCTGCCAATTATGGCAGTAGGAAACGTTACCCAAGAGCCACCAGAAGGAGCTTGGTCAGCTTGCTAACACTAGTAATCACACCTGCAAGCATCTCAGACAGCATTTCCCCATGTCTTAATAAAGATAAAGAAACCAAAATGTCACAAAGGCAATTAAATGCAACGTCACCTCACTTGGAATATAATTTCTCGAGTGAGGGAAGCTCTCTGCACAGATCATGTCAGCAGGACTAGCAGCAGAATCGGTGTGAAGCTCATCTCCTTTGGCATTGGTGCTTCACCATCAGCAACGGCATCAGCACAGTGAGCAAACCACTCAATCTGAAATCTGAGCTTGTTCATCACATTTCCAAATACACAACTATCTCTTTTTCTCAAGAATTTTAAATGCAGAGGGATGACCTTAGTGTGGGGTGTCGCTCCATGCCATGATGAGTGGCTACGGTCTCTCCTCTGTGCTATAAATGTCCTTGTATTAGCACTCCAATTAAAAAATACAACCCTACAAAAAATCATGAACACATCAAGAGATTCACAATCAAAGCAAAAGTCAGGGCTTTGGCTCTTTTTGGGGGGTTTAATTTAAATTAAATTATGAGGTAATTCCAATGGCCTTGAGACCTACAATGCAACCTTGTATTAAAAAAATATTTATAGCGTGCAAAGATAATTTCCAATCATCCACTGGAATAACATTATTCCACTATTGTATCCGCTTCTCTGGTGTCATGCTTTTTAAGAGAATACTGAGAAAAAACCTACAGATTTAAATGATTTAAAATCTTCATTGCATAGTCATGGCTAAGCCTGTAATGTAACATCTCTTGCTGAAAACATCCTCGCATCAGGCAGGACGCCCTCAAATGAAGCCATCGAAACCAATTTCACTGATGACGCCATTTTCTCATTTCTTTTGCTGCCATTTTAGCATCGTGGTTACTCCACATTTCTCTCAAGAAGTAGCTGTGCATTATTCCCCCTCTAAGAGGAAACCACGCTCAAATAATGCAGCGACAAATAAAACCCGTACATTGAATTTCTGCCCGTGTCACGTCCTCGCGTGGCAAGGGCAGGGATGAAGCCCAGGGTTGCCATTGCAGACCACACCTCAATTTACCGTACTGAAGAGCTGGCGAGGAGTCTCCTGAGATGGTGTAAACTGAGAAACCAGCCACTGGAAATCTGTCAGCACCACACACAAAAAAAGAATTGATAAAGCTGAGGAAAGAGGAGTGTCCAGCCCTGTTACAGGAGGATAGGCTTCTCTCTGAATACCACAGAAAACACTAGCTAATAAGGGAGTAGTTTGAAAAGGAAAAGGCAGAACACAAGCAATACTGGCAAGCTTGCAGTGTCTGTCACTGGACTAATTGTATATTAGCATCAGAGAGGGCAGTTAAAATAACCCACTTAACCTGGCAGCGGAAAATTCATTTCTGCAGATATACTGTTCATATCCAAAAGCCAAACTGCCATCCCTGTCAGTTGATTAAGTCTTTTCCAGCCTGAAATAGTACATTTCTTATGGAACACCAGCAAAAGGACCAAATATTAAACAAACTTGCTAGTTATTACCACCCAGTCTCATCTAACCCATTTCTGCAAATTTTAGTGCAATCCCTCAGTCTCTCTCCATCCCTGTAAGTGCTTTATCCTTCTGTCTGTCTGGTTGGGAGCAAGTAACCTTGCTGTTTGTGAGAAACAGGGGTGTTCTCGGGCTTTTTTGGAAAGAAAACGCATTATTGGTATTTGTGCATTTCTTCCTTCACAATTTCAGATGTATAAAAGCAGTTAAATGCCTTCAAGTTAATCAAAACTGTATGCAAAAAAATTAGTAATGAAAAAAATTGATTGTCTTTACCTCTGGATTCAAGTAGCAAGCCTGGCAGCGCTGAGCCTGACACACTCCCTGTCCTCAGGCTGACTCAAGCGGAAGGATTTCAGCTGCTGTGCCCCCATCCCACAGCAGAAAGCCCTCATCTCGCCTTCCTGAACGTTCCTTGGGAGGACTAGTTATCTTTCTGCTTCAGTAAAAAATAAAAAAAGCCAAGAAGCAATGATCTTCCAGCCTCCATCTGTATTACAGACAAAGTGATGCATGCAGCAAACGCTCACTGCCTCGAAGGGACAACGCCTGGTTCAGAGGCATCAAAAAAAATCCTGTCAGCGCTGTAAATGTGATAACCAAGTTAAACTGGGATCCAAATCCTAAGCCCCAGCACAGGTTGCTGTCCTCAGTGCCGCACCTCCACAACAGGGTTTCCCCCTAACGTTTCTATTGCAGTTTGAAGTCTCCCAGAATAACCCACATATAAAAAGAAAACCTTTCCAAAGTTAAATCTACTTTATTTTGCTGATAGCAGCTGGCTAACACTACAGAGAGACAAGATTACCTACATTTTCATGTGAAGAATAGAAGTTTTGTTTTTTTTTTTTTTCCTAAATACACACTGGAAGTGCAAGAAAATGAGCAAATTTAAAGTTCAGCCCTCTTAAATAACAGGAGATGATTTGGCAAAATCATCCACCTGAGTTAGAAAAACAAGCCCCAACCAGCTAGCCCATTCTTCCTAAATATTTGTAAATAAATCATAGCTACTTTGTTCACCTAATAGGTATTTTCAACGTGGCAGCATGTCCCTTAGAATAAATATAAATATTTTACTGACTGTGAAAGCAAGCAATTTGGAGGAGTTCACGTGTCAGGATATCTTTAAATCCTCAATTTAAAAATGCCATGGTCTTTAGAAATGGTATTTCCTTACTACATTACTGATACATTTCACAAAGTTAATTATTTAAATGATCCATGAATTATTAATTACAGATCATTAAAATAAAAACCAGAAGTCTAGAAGATGCCCGTTACAATTATACGATTGATATTTTAAAGTGTTAGACATGATAAAGCATGGAGAGAAAAGCACATATGAGAATCCTCTGCTGTAACAAATGATTAATAAACACTTTCTACTCTCTCAGTTTCTTTCTCCTATTGTATAATAAACCCAAGGTTTAAACTTTCCTGACTTGGGGCATGAGCCCAGTGTGCTGAGGATCCACCAGAGACAAAAGGTTTCCATTTTTCTTCTCTGGCTGTACCCCACCCTCGCTGAGGAACTCTCCAGCAGCGCACGCCTTTATTTGCGCCTTCCCTGCGTTAACAAGGCACGCGAGCTTCCCCACTTTAATGGAAATGAAATGCCAACTCCAGATGCTGCCAACAGATATCACGGCAAACCCTGCTATAAGAGACCTAGAGGTAATTAATAATTACAGCGGCTCAGTCATTTTTTTTTTAATTTTTCTTTTCTCCCACACATTAATTTATGGAGCTTAGTTGAACTCTGTCTCCCACCCACTTTAGACAAAGGAAAATAATTTGCCACACTGTACCAACTGCAAAGATAATTGAGCCGTCTCCCATATGGGGTCAGTGGAGATGGCTTCCTCCATCTTTTTTACACAGGCAAACCACACATCTCATTGTCTTGTACTTGACTGAGCTGCTTTTGTGGCGAGACCCCCCCTTTTAGCACGGGCAATCTTGTTTAAAAGAGGCAACTCTTTGGCCATGCTATGTCACTGTTCCGGTGGCTCCCCTTCTGAGCAGTTCAGACATTTCTCAGGTGACAATAGGGCAGGAGATGGTATATAGGCACCTTAATATTTAGGGAGGTAGCCCCAAAGGGGGCAAATCATTCTCCACTGCAAAAGCCCAGGTGCTGTCCTGGCACAGCACATTTCATTAACCTGCTTTTTCACCGTACAGAGAAACAGGATTAAAAGGAAAGGAGAAAAAGCAACCCACCCTATACTGGTGTCCCCACACCAAAGGCAGGCACAGCCTCCAGTCTGCATGCAGCCTCCGAGTCCCTGGATCTGAGTATCAAATCAGCTGCCACCCACCCAGCTAGTCACGGCCACCACATTTATATGAATGTTAATTCCCTGACTGCTTCCCTTTACTATGATTTTACTGGCTTAACCCCTTTCATAACATATCCTATTCACTTGAAAGAGGTGGGTCTAGGCTGCAAACTCCGGTTGACTAAGCAAATATACTTCACCACCTCATTTAAGAAACTAATTTAAAAAAAAAAAAAAGCAAACCCTCAAGTGTTCTTGATTTACTTTGGGAAAGTAGAAATATTTTTATCTTATTTTCATTTTCATCCCATATTTGAAATCCTTACTTCAAAAATAAAATTAAAGGAAGTTTAGCGCGTCTTCTAAATAAATCGTAAGTGCATCTGAAGGAACAGAGGAAGCAGAGTGGACAGATATCTTTGCACCACAATGAAAACTAAGAAAAATCTTATAAACACGTAGCATCTTTATTTTTTTTTTTTTGTTTAAAATACTTCTGTAGACATTTTGTAGCCTAAGGAAGAGAAAAGAGGAATAAAGGCATTCAGAAAGTTACGCTGCTGTATTTCTGCTTAAATGAAAAGCCAAGTCAGCAATGTCAAGAGGGTCTTTAAAAAAGCAACACGACTGAAACCCAAAGCAGACACTGGACTGCCCCACCCAGCAGCTGCTCTAGCGAAGAACACCAGAAGGTAAAGGCACACATCTTAAGGTTTCTTTCCTGTGAGCAAAGAATAATTTCTCCAAAACTACCCACCCGTTCTCTTTTAATTACTCACCTACAAATTTAAACAACCTGCAGCAACAGCACAAGGAAAAAAATAGACATAGAAGACACCTGAAGGAAAACTCTCTCTTATCAAAGCAAGCTTTTTACTTTCATTTTATATATTTTTTTTAAATATATACATTCCTACCTGTAGATCTCAGTACTGAGGAGTTACAAATCTGTGAATGCTGGCTGCAACTGCCACACTTCAGCTGCCTGCTATTTAGGCTTACACAGCTGTATCTTGCTGTATTAACGCTCAAGTTTCCTCATCTTTTAGAAATTCAAAAAAAAAAAAAAAAAAAAAAGAATATAAATCAAACCTGCAAGTCCTGAAATGGCTGAGACAGTCAAGAGTCCAGCAAGACAATAAGAAAGCAGCTGCTTTCCACGGCTGAACACCGCTGCCTGTAAAGCATCTATATATATATATATTTTTTTTTTCCCCCAGTGATGTTTTATTCAAATTCTAGGGAAAGCATCAGTCTGAAAGCAGTAACTGATGGGAGTAACAGTTTATAGGTTACAGAAGGATATTTTATTGTTAACGGACTGTACCATGTAAGAATTAGGAGGGGGTGAAGCAGCAGGAAGGCAAGAGGAGAGAGATGCTACTATTTTTTTTTTTTCCCTGAGCCACTGCAATTACTCTGATGTGAATTTTTGATGACTTCCGACATATTGCATGGTTAATAATCGTTTCAGCTGTCATGTTTGGTTAATGTGGAAAATGCATTTGCTGCATTGTGATGCAGCACTCCAGCCACAGATTGTAACACCAGTTGTGAAGCTATTCCCTTAACTGAGCTGCATGAATTTGCACATACCATGAGGCTGAAATAAACGGTAGTTTGATTTTTTTTTCTTATACAGCAACGGAAAGCTTCTGCCATTTTAGACCTGCAGAGCTGTCGAAACAACTTGTACAGGCAGCTAATTTCACTGCTTATCAATAGAACAGAGCTTCGACTCTCTATTGTTTTGCTGGGTTTGGTTATTTAGCAGTTAAAAGACTTAAAGATACTATTTACACTAAACATCGCTCTTTTTTTGTGGCTTTGAACAGGTTATTTAATTGTAAGGATAGGTACCTCAATTAAACTGTCAGCACTACAGAAGGACAGCCCTGTTACTGCTACAGGCTTAGCCTAACTACTTCTTCCTCCATCCGATACTTAGGAACGTGGTTTTATATACAACATTGTCTCCCAAACGATTGTACATAAGGGGTGAAAATATGCTGCTTACAAAGAAAAAGGATTTTATTTGCAAAGTACCACTTCTTCACCTACACTTTAATCATCAAACAAAAACTCTAAGGTTACATAAAATACTAACATGTGCCTTTCAGTGTCGCCAATAGAAAACAATGCTGCGAGCAATCGTGCAATTACGAGAGGAGATGTAAAACAGGCGAGATGAAACCACGCTAAGAGCCAGTCACCCGATGATTAAAGTCAGGCCAGTATATTCCAGCAGTCAGGTGATGGTGCCATCATTACAGTGCAGAAAGCCAGAGAAAAATCGAGAAACGGACCACCCCCATCTTAAAGAAAAAAAAATTAGAAGCACCAAAGAAATAAAGGAATGGATTTGCTAATAAACAAAACGTACAACCACGAAGAAGTGTTTCACAAAACGTGAGCGTGATGCTCCCGGGCAGTTATTTCCACAGGTCCCAAGTGCACATTTAACCCAGGGTGCCAACACAGCTCCCTTCCGTCCCCAAACTGCTGGTGACACTCCCAAATTCAAAGTTGTTGCTTTTTAAACCCTAGAACGACAGCCCTGCTGCAATAGCACTGCATTTCACAATTCAGTAATCCTGCTTACCCAATGCACATCTTGTACTTGCAAACACACATACACCAAAAAAAATAAAATCCAGATTTGGGATGTCTACATTTAATTGAATGAAGCACAGAAAGCTATCAGGAGAGCGTTTTACTGTGCATTAACATTGACGTGTCTGCAGAATCACCACCAATACCACCAATTCATTCTTTCCACTTCTGTTTTAATTAAAACAACACTCCAGGGGTATCGGTTGGACATGAAATATCAGTAAAAATGGTGCAGGATATTTTATATAGAGGAAAAACAGTCTCTGAATCAACACTGTACTTTAAGTTTGGGAGCAATTCCAATTAACAGAGTTACGTCTGTAGCAGGTGCTCTGTGACTCAGGTTTTCCTACTCCAAAGGCATCACTGGGCACCTTGCACAACTCAGAGCTTCACAAGTGGTAGAGTGATCTCTTAAATACAGTGTCTTTTGGCTTTGAAACTAGCAAACTTGATCCTAAGGGTGATTTTCTTCCAACCACTGCAAGGAGCACACCCTCCCTGCTTGAGGGAACACTGTACTGAATATCTGAATCCTTGTACCAGGAGCCTCATGAGTGGAGAAAACAGGTCCAAACCCACCGACGTTCTTAAGAAGAAAACCCCCAACCATTGCATTGCAGTGAAAATGGTTGATCACTACCAGCTACACCCAAGATTGGAAGGAAGATCCATTTCAGGAGAGGAAGGGTGTCCATTCCCAGGGATAATCTCCCCCTGGCATTCCTCCTGCATTTCTGAGCACCCGTGCCTGGCGGTGTCCCTGCCACCGCGCTCGCCTCAGTAACTGCCACTCACCTCACACACGCTGCTCCATTTTCCGATGGCTTCTCCCCCTTCTTACCTCTAGTCTGCATAACCCACGAGTGGTGCAGAGCCAAAAGCACAGGGGATAGAGCTTTTGCTTTCTAATGAACTGTAAAACAGGTAAAGGGCATTACCTGGAGAGACAGCTGGCTCTTTGGGACAGGCTGCAGCCTTGTCAGGGATTTCAGGAGCGTCATGGAGCAGCTAGCCACAACTTTAAAGATGCTGTTTTTAATCAACAGACATTCTCTGATATTTTCTGGCCATGTAATGTTACTGCAGAAGCTACTCCCAA
The DNA here is from genome assembly GCF_000700745.2 of Antrostomus carolinensis. NCBI lineage: Eukaryota > Metazoa > Chordata > Aves > Caprimulgiformes > Caprimulgidae > Antrostomus > Antrostomus carolinensis. The sequence continues at coordinate 13,727 of NW_010317611.1, forward strand.
CTGCAGAACTATGTATTACAGATCAGCATGGTTTATATACAGGATTTTTTTGTTGTTTTACGTATTCCATTACCAGCTCACGATGCTGCAGGGAAAGCTTTCCCAGTGTGGCTCAGCACAGCACTGTCTCCCCTTCCCTTACCTATGGATTTCTTAAAGCAACAGCTTTGAGGGATACGAACAGGAACTCCTCACCCCAAATGGCTGTTAGTGTAAACAACTCGGAGTGGTAAGACAGCCAAGATGTCAGAACTGCTGTCTGTTTCACTGGCAATCAATTTAGTGGAGTGTTCAGTCAGCTCACGCATCAATCACTTCTGTGCTCAAACGTGACTGTGGGAGGAGAAGGCAGGATACTGCTCTTCAGGGCTGCTGGGTCACAGCTAAGAAAAACTGTACAAGTTTCCCTTCCATGTTAAAAGCATCATATCCCTAAGAGAATGATGATAGAAAGATCATGCAGAAGCTGTTGGAACATGATTATCCTTCTCTGTGTCAGGGTTGCTCCACCCCTGGGTGTCCACAATGACCTCCATCCCTCAGGTACAGCTGCATCTTGGGAGTGAAGGGGATTCCTTCACCGTAACTACAGAAATCAAAGATGCTATTACCTCTACCTTAAATCCAAGAAAAACCCATAAAACATGCTAGTCTACAATCACTGTGATCTTTTCTTCCTTTCTTGCACTGGGCAGGGGTAAGGGGATGAATATGAACAGATTCCCTGGATGTGCTCCTGTATTAGCCCCTTCCTGAAGTCCTACAGCTGCAACACTTGCTAGCATTGGTGAGCATTAGCCAGCAAAAGTAAGAGACATCGCTGGCAGCGAGTTAGAACAGCAATAGGCAGCTCCTTCCCCAAAACCTTCTCTTCTCTGCTTAATCCAGCGCTGCAGCAGCAGCAAATACTGCTCTGTCATACTAGGTCTGGAGAGCACCTTAGAACATCAGCTCCCTTCCGCTGTGCCAGGCTGGCAGGGTGATTAGCCAGCGTTAATGACACACTAGGTCTCTTCAGAAGGAAGGGCTGCCATACCCAGCACTTCGCCTCTGTCTTCAGCTCTGCACGCTCAGCCTCCCCCCTTCAGAGGGATGCAGAAAGAGGAACCAGAGGGTTCAGGAGTTCGATTCGAGTAGGTCAGGGTGAAGAAGATGGGAAAATCCAGGCTAATGCTTTCACATTAATACAGTTACAGTCACATGAAAATAGTGCAAAGCAAAAAGTCAGCTGGGCTGAGCGTGTTATGCTACCGGCCAATGTGGCAGGGAATTTGGGCTTAGCAGCACAGGGATAACTTCCATAGACTAAGGACAACATGAGCTTAATCTAAAGTTGAAGCAAAAACTAGACTGGGATGTGACTGGCTCCAGCAACACCTGGAACCATTGCATATATCCCTCCTCTCACAGGGCAAAAGCCACCAATTCACTCAGACTGGCCATCAGCTTCTTGCGGTGCTCAAAGGAGACCTGAACCTCAACACAGCTTTCTGGGGCTAAATTGGCACCAAACAAGAGGCAGGATCATAGAATCATAGAATGGTTTGGGTTGGAAGGAACCTTAAAGCTCATCCAGTCCCAACCCCCCTGCCATCAGCAGGGGACACCTTCCACTAGACCAGGTTGCTCAAAGCCTCATCCAACCTGGCCTTGACCAGGGAGGAGCAGCCACAGCGTCTCTGGCCAACCTGGGCCAGTGTCTGACCACCCTCACATCAAATAATTTCTTCCTCATATCCAATCTAACCCTCCCCTCTTCCACTTTCAAGCCATTTCCCCTTGTTTTGTCATTAACTGCCCTTATAAAAAGTCCCTCCCCAGCCTTCCTGGAGCCCCTTCAGGTACTGGAAGGCTGCTAGAAGATCTCCCCTAAGCCTTCTCTTTTCCAAAGGATGTAAATGCACAGAGTGGGAAACACCCCGACAGCCCTGGTTGGGGAGCGCTGCTTTTTATGACCAGGTGGGTGAGGGAGGAAAAAAAGAAAAAGAAACAGAAATCCTGTAAAATTCAAAAAGTGATGGTCCCGAGCAGGGGAGCAGCAGGGGGAAGCCCAGCCGAGCAGAGAGGATTAGCACCAACACTGGCAGAGCTGCTCCTGCTGTCCACACCCCACACCCCAATTAATGGTACCATTTGTCAGGATGAATAAGGGATCTCGCACTCAATCCGGCAATTTGACAGAGTGTCACTGAACGACCTCACGTCCATATTTATCCAAGAGGCAAGAGCAGGAACCAGTTTTAATTAGAGCCTTTTTAACAAAGAACCAAGGGTATTACCCATGCTCTCACCAGCAAGCAATAATTGAGATGTAATCGTTTAAACAAAGCGCAACAAGTGTCCATTTACCCAAAGCCATTGTTGAATATCTACTAGGAGATTATTTTCAAAATTATAATGTGCCATGAATATGCAAACCACTTTCCATCTTTAGCATTAAAAAGAATAATCACCTTAAAAAAAAAAGAGAGAGAAAAAACATCACACAACACAACTGGAAGCCAAAGAGCTATTTTGCAGCAGAATTTAAGGAGTGTTTTAAACGTGCCAGTGCTAATTTAAAAGGGATGGGGGGGGGGAGAAAGGAGTGATGGTTCTGCTTTTTGGGCCATTAAACTCTGCCTGGAAAGCTCTCTTTTGTACAGCATTAGTTCATGCTGTAAGTCTGTAATTATGCAGAGAATGTGTTAATTTTTAATTCAGAATGCTAACCCCTTTTTTTTATATACAAGCCCTGAATGTCAATCCCTCTCACAGATGACTGCAAGCACCGACACAACCAAATCCAAGCCTCGGTGGTAAAAGCAGGTTCTCCCTGGGAGGCTGGGCACTGCACTGGGAAAGCCACCGAGCTCTGGAGTAAAATAGCTCTTTTATAAACCTGTCACCTCAGCGTTGTGGCAGGCAAAACCCCCCAGCCTATTAAACCACAACCGTATGGTCACTGATATTCACACCTTCGTTTCAGCATTCTTCTGTCTAGCTACTGAATTTCTTCACGCAATTTCACAAGAAGCTGAATTCCCACGTCCCTCACATTCCCAAATACAGGAAGCACAGGACGAGGGAAGTTCACCTAACGCTGCCTAGAGGCCCACACCAAGTTAATGGCTGTCAAACACTAAGCCCATCTTTCATCTCTCCTGACTCCTACCCATGCCTGCAATCCACGGAGGGACCCGACTTAAGAGCACGCTTTGACACAGTCCAGCAATGAATTATTAACTCCGGCGGAAGCCACAAAGCATCAGCTAGTAGCAATCATGATCCTTCCACGATGATTAACCAGAATGCAATTATCAATGTTCCTGCTTCGCACAAAATGTCTCCGAATTCTCCACCGCACAGAGCCCAAGAAGCACCACATGGGCACACACACTCACATGTATGAAAGCACAAACAAGTCTGTGCTTTTTACCTTTGTTTTTTTCAGGGTTATATTATCAATTGCAAATCATCTGAGAAGAGAAAGCTCTGCCTTCCATCTTGCATTACAATCATATGTGGACTTGCATGACTAGAAGAGTGACATATGAAGAATGAAGCCCATATTCTTAATTTCCACAACAATTCAATCTGTGAAGCCACAGAAACCTGCCAGCAGTTTCAGAACCATCCTTTCCCCTGTTACATCATGTAGCTGGTTCCAGCCCAGGGCCCAACTGGGCACATACACATAAGAAGCTGTGGCTCCCAGCTGGCTCACCAACAGCAGACTGTGTCCAGTTCTGGAACCCCCAACACAAGAAAGACATGGACCAGTTAGAACTAGTCCAGAGGAGGCCACAAGGATGATGCCAGGGCTGGAACAGCTCTGCTGTGAGGACAGGCTGAGAGATTTGGGGCTGTTCAGCCTGGAGAAGAGGAGGCTCTGGGGAGAACTTCTAGTGGCCTCCCAGTACCTGAAGGGGCTCCAGGAAGGTGGGAAGGGACTTTTTATAAGGGCAGTTAATGACAGAACAAGGGGTGATGGCTCTGAACTGGAAGAGGGGAGGTTTAGATTAGATATGAGGAAGAAATTATTTGGTGTGAGAGTGGTGAGACACTGGAACAGGTTGCCCAGAGAAGCTGTGGCTGGTCCTCCCCGGAAGTGCTGAAGGCCAGGTTGGATGAGGCTTTGAGCAACCTGGTCTAGTGGGAGGTGTCCCTGCTGATGGCAGGGGGGTTGGGACTGGATGAGCTTTAAGGTCCCTTCCAACACAAACCAGTCTGTGATCTAAGATAGATACATTCAGCTCTTAATCTGACAAGTGCTGCCCAAAAGGATGTCCCCAGTCTCCCTCTGAAAGGCAGGCAGATGCCACTCTGCAAGCTGGATGTAACCTGTGGGCCTCCAGCAGCATCCCAATGTACTGGAAGAACAACTTGCTCAGCTCCCTGACAAAGGAACCCAGACAGCTCCCAGCATGAAAGCAAAAGGTGCTAAGAGGCAACAAACACTAGTGAGGGACCTAAGAAGACCTGCTGAATCTGAAGATGCACAGGGACGTTTGCTTGGGATGGGGTACAATGCAGTTCCACGGTCAGCAGCAAAGAGGCAGGCCAAAGACAGCATTTGAGGTTTTCCTTAGCAAAGAAGCTAAATTTGTGTTTTTCCTTTAATGACAGCTGCCAGCTCTGAAGAAAGTAGCACTAGAACTGGTCTGTGCGGAAATGAACACCCACGAGCTCGATGGTGAAAATCAGCCACAGTGGTGCATGCTGGCTTTGGCACACCTAACCTTCTACTTTCACTATGAAAAATACAGGTGAAAGCAGCATCAGCATCTCTGTGGGCTTCACCAGGAGTCAGGTCTACTCTATTCAGGTCGTTATTCTGTGCTCATTACATTAATGAGCAAGTGCCTTCCAGTCCTGCATTAAGTGACATGACTGACATCCGTCACATTTGTTTGTTCTCTTCTCCCTGTCCTGGGGAAGTGGAAGTGAAGCGTTCAAGGGGATCATGGAACAACTGGGAAGGGAGATTCCTCCAGCCCTGGCTCAACCTCTTCACACAGAGCATGTGCAGGCCATGCCTGCTTCATTAATGGTTTAATATTATCCTCATCACCATAACGATTAAGAAGTTGTACATATTACAAGGTGAGTTAGCACCGAGTCTCCTCCCAGGAACATTTCTATGCAGGATTGACAGAATGGGAAGACAAACAAAAATCTGTCCTTTGCAGAACAAATCAAGTCATTTGGAGTTTTATCACTTAATTTCTTTGTCTGACTCTCCGTGCCTCGTTATCTTACATTAGACAAGACTGAGGATACAATTTCCAGCAGAGGAAATAAAAGCAACTGTCTCTTGAGTTTGACTAAAAAGGAAGACCAAGGCATGAACAGCTTATCCTGCCCTTATATCCCTTCCAAAACACACCACATCTTAAAGCTACAGAGGTTTCACCTGGAATATCAAAACTAGAAGACAGAAGTCTCTGATTTTGTTTCTTTGGTGCTCACGTGCCTTTCACCTTCGTGATGATCCTCCATCTGTACATCTTTATCCCTTTTACATTGAAAAGTACTTGCATCACCTTGCTTCTGAGTTCATAGAATGGTTAGGATTGGAAGGGACCTTAAAGGTCATCCAGTTCCAACCCCCCTGCCATCAGCAGGGACACCTTCCACTAGACCAGGTTGCTCAAAGCCTCATCCAGCCTGGCCTTCAACACTTCCAGGGAGGAGCAGCCACAGCTTCTCTGGGCAACCTGTTCCAGTGTCTCACCACTCTCACAGTGAAGAACTTCTTCCTAATATCTCATCTAAACCTCCCCTCTTTCAGTTTAAACCCATTTCCCCTAGTTTTGTCATTAACTGCCCTTATGAGTTATCACCCAGTTGCAAGTATTGAGATAGCTAAAGAACAGGAAGAGCTAGAACAAGAACAACTGGAAGGAATCAAATCTTAGAGCTCTATCAAGACGATGAAGGATCAACAATACCACATGTCTTAAGGTCAGCTAGCCGTGATCAGGCAGACACTCCTCATAGCAACAAATATCTGGAGAAAGATATTTGTTTGGAGAAAGAAATAACTCAAGAACATAAACTTGGAAGAGATTTGGAAACAATGGGCTGCAGGGGAGGAGACCCTCACCATCATCTTCTCCCCATTTGTCCAACCACACTGAAGGTAATAGAAGTCCACTGAAAACTGAGTTACATACTGTTGGAATAGAAGAGAAGCAAGGACTCGTTCCAGGCGAGTGAGGGGAGTACACACAGCTTTCATTTAATGCAATGTGTGTAGCCACACAAAACAGGGATTAGTCTTTCACAAGAAAAAAAAAAAAAAAGAACAACCTTTTCAAGTGTATAGATAAAGAGACTCCCAGGAAGGGACAGAGGCTGACTCCGAAAACTTAAAAGGACAAAGTGACTTTCAAATAGTGGTCACTAGTTCAAACATGAACTAGGTCAGCAGTGGCCAAGACTAAAGCATCTAAAGTCTGATTAGCAGTTTAAACAAAAATGTGTTATTAATCTTCCTTCAGCTTCTGCTACACAAGTGCTCATATAGCAAGTTCACTGCAGAAAATAACACAGAACTGACTTTCTGTCCCAGCCCCACAGGAACAGCCAGGGCTTCGGTGGGTTCCCAGAGCCCAAGTGCCTGTCCCCACAGTCACTGCAGAAGCACGAAAGCTGCCCTGCTCTCAGTTACGACCCTCTACCTCAGTGTGCTCGCTTGTTTGTTGCTGGATACAGATAATCAGCTACTGCGCTGCAAGATATCCACTTAGCATCTACAAACAAGCACAAAGATCACACTGCAGGTTTCAAGGACATTATTTTGTCAGTGAATTTTCCTATAAAATTAATTTGCTGATTCATTAACATCATACAACTTACACATTCATGAAGAATAGACCCAAACACCATTTATCCTTTTCCCCAATACTGGTCAGTAGAGGTTCCAATCACCACTCGAGTTCTTGCAGCACTGCAGGCTCAGACACGTACCGTATGAGATGTCTCACCACATCAGATCCTTCCAGAAGATGCCCAAAGAGGGCAGCCAGGATTCCAAAATATGCATTTCACTAATGAAAAGCAGTAAACACAATGTTTAGCACTCAGGAGGTACATCCAGTAATGCAGCTGCTTAACTTTGGTCATCAAGCCAAACTTAGGTGTCGCTAACCCATCTTCACAGGGAACTGTAGCTCTGTTACTACATGTTGTATAATACACAGACACCCAGTGAAGCTATTTCCTCCTCGCTATTATTTGGCACCATAACACTGGCTGCAGATGTATTTATTAAATTGGAGTTTGGGTCAAAGCACTCAGTGTACTATTCATGAAACGCACCCTTCAGCAGTTTCAGTAGTGTGGTGATTATAAAACACATCAACACACATTTTTATATAAAAATATTAGTTGCTAATCAATTACGATGTAACATATTATTAGTGCACTATTACTGAACTAGAGTCTTGCAAGTAACTATGTATATTTAATTCCTATGTATATTTATTGGAAGTAAGGACATGCTGGAAGCAGAGATAAAGAACACTTGATTTCCTTTTTTTTTTAAATTAATATTTACTCCAAACAAGATCTTCCAACTGCTAAAGTTTAATACCACTCAAAATGCATTTTCCCTAGGGTTCTCCATTATCAGCAAGGGTTCTTCTTGCAAGTCCACATGTTCTTTCAAAAGGTCCTCTTCACTATCTAATTTGAGAGTGTTGGGTGTTAAGCGTTCGAGGAATGCAATCAAATCCTGCCCCTTCCAGGCCTACAGGGACACCTATTAATTCACCCTCCTGTAGAGAGGGAGTTCATCATCTCTTGCAATTGCTAGTATCTAAAAAAGTGGAACAGGGCAACTTAAATTGGCACTGCAATTACTTAAAGTCTATAAATAGTTGTTGCCACAGTATAAATTAAATTGCTATATGGCAACACCCTTTCTTTTCTACCTGTTAAAGCTAAACTCTGATTAAGGCAGGTAAGCACTGGCCATGCCATACAAGAGTCCGTGGAAAGTGAATACAAGTGCTTAGGAATTGTGTTGTACTCCACACAAAGATGAGTTGAAAATCCAAAGTAACTTGTTAGGTTTTCTCTATCTCACTTAGTAGGAAAAAAGAAGAGACTCATTTCCAAATTGCTTCATCATCTGTCACCTAAACTCAAAATATTTAAAAGTCACCATAAAATTCCACAGACCAACCACAGTAATTGAATGGATATGAATGACATGGGGGGAGGGGTGGAAATCACCCCCAAAAAACCAACCCTGAAAGTTTTTCTCCACCATCTTTGTATGTTTTGGAAAGAGCTGAACAATGACAGCAGCTGCCTTTGCACAGAACCATCTGATTTGGCAGACTACTGAAACAGGGGAAAGGAGAACGTCAGATGGGTGGAGAAAGAAACACTAAGCCTGAAATACTCCACGGCATTAAAAAAAAGTTGATTTAAACACAAATACCAGCACAAGCTTCATTTGGGTAATTGTATTACTCACACTGGTATTTGTTTCATATACAGAGCAACTGCTACTACTTCCCAGTAAGAGAAAACCATCTTTTTTTTGGCAAATGTATCATACTCATTTCTTTTAAAAAGGTAGACTCTAACAGGCAATAACCCTACCTTACAAAATCTTATTATTTAATGGAAAGCTGAAGTGACAGGAAAGACTGCAGCAACTCTTGGCTACAAGGCTGAGTAAGAAAGATTAAATAACACTCAGGACAGTAGCCAGAGGGCAAACTCTTGGCTCCTCACCTTTTGTCAAGTGTTTCCCCAGGTTTGGTAGAGCAGAAAGCTGTTTCAGTCTCCCTTCATTTCCAGTACTTGTTTCTAGCTGTAATGAAGTATTTAGGCTTTACACAGGCGGTACCAAACAGCAACACTAGCTGATAGAACTAGATAGCTGAAACAACATCACCTTCCACCAAAAGTGTGTTCATGTCACCATCCAAAACCAGAGACAAGTATAAACCAAAGCAAGCTTAATCCTTTTTGTTTTGTGAAAGTTTGTGTTTCTATAAAAGGGAGAGAGGAGAGGATGGAGAAGTGGTAGACAGAAAACTTTAGGTGTAACTGAAGGAGCGCTACTGGGTACGTGTTCCCATGAGCAATTAGAAAGGAAGGGCTTGGGGTAACTGCTGGCTGACTGCTGTGGCAAATGATTCAGAGCAATTACAGTTTCCACCCCCATCTATGTTATCAATACCAAAAAAAGCCACCACCTCAATCAGGACAGCTGCATTGCACAAATATTGTTCCTGCATGTGGTGGTTTGGGTGGATTCACCCTTTTGCTTGCAGCTTGCAGCCAAACACAGCCTGCTCTATCACCCTCCCCACCCCCCCTCACCCAGGGAGCAGGGGAGAGAATTTGGAAAGAAGGGCAAGGACTCACGGGTTGAGATAAAAACTATTTACTAATTAAAAGAAAATGATAATGATAACAACAGTAATAACAGACTATACAAATGAGTGATACACAGTGCTCACCGCCCACTGACCAGTGCCCAGCCTGTGCCAGCTAACGATCCCGGAGCCGAGACGGTCCCGAACCGAAACCCCGGAAGAGTGATCCCGAGTGATCCCCGAGAGAATGTCTACCGTCTTCCGGTCAACCCTGGTTAATATACTGGCATGACGTGATATGATATGGAATATTTCATTGGCACAACCAGATGCCAGTTTTGGGTTTTGCTCCTCACTGCGCTTCCCCCTCCCAGTCCTAATGCAGCTGTGAAACAAACAGCGTGGCCTTGAGCTGCAGCAACACAAGTACTGTTATCAAAGTTCTTCTCGTGATATGTCTGAACTGAAACACTGAAAGTAAAATACTACTCTTCTAATTACTAAAAAGAAAGAAAATTAACTCTACCCTAGCAAAACCAGGACACTGCACAAGAGCATGAGGCCTTCCACACCCATCTCTCCAAAACCTGACGCAATCTTTCCTACAAGCCAGAAAGCTGTCCAGTTCGTAGCCCAGCCCCAAGACTTGAGCAGAGGGGACCAAGTGGAACACACACCAGTAACCAATACAGGGAAGCACCCCTGGGAACTGAGCACAGCTCGGTTGGTGGTTGATGGTGCTGCAGGGAATAGAGAGCAAGTCCCATCTCACACCTGAGAACAAGATGACAACAGGCTCATTTTTATGTGCAGGGCTACTAGTGTGCAACACCTGAAGCAATACCAACAAAGCTTTCCTCTAGAAAAAAAAAAACAATTACTAGCTTTAAACTAAAAAGTCAGTAATATTACTCTGCATCTCAATGTCTGTCAGCAGCTCAGGAAGCACTGGGCATCTCAAAGACAAAAGGTGGAAAATTTTAAGAGGCACAAACCTCAAAACATCAGGATTCCTGCCTCCCTCTGTCTTCTTTTCAGTGTCTCCTGCTTCAGAAATTCAGTATGTAAAGGTTAACAAATACAAAAAACAAAGGAAACTCAAGACTTGCATATTTATCTTTAAAAAAAAAAAATCCAAACCACATTAGTACTTTTGGATAGCCAAATTATATTATAAAATGCAGGATTTCAACATTCTGGCATCAAGCCAACATTTTAATGGACATTCAAACACAAACTAAGGAAATGGTTGTGCATTAAGCCTACCAATAAGTCAACAATCAATACTTTAGTATTACAGTAAAAATACGATGCACCCTTTAGAACTGCCTCTGGCCTCGTCCTTCTTTGTCAAGCTCAGCTCCAAATAAAAATAATTTAAAACAAAAGAAAATAAAAGAGTCTTGAAGTAAGAAATTAAAGTAGATGCTATTTCACAGCCACCAAACATTTTTCTTAAAGTCTAGACCTAATTGGTCCTCTGGACCGCACAGATTTTTGTCAACTGTGTACTGACAGGGCAGAAAAGTCAGGAAGAAAAAGGACAGAAGTTCAGACACAAAATTAATCAAGCAGGTCAATAGGTAAGAGCAGCAAAATAAAGTAAACTCAAATAGCTAAGCCCTAAGCAAGTGTAGATTAGGAGCCTGGTTCCAACTTTATCTCCAAAAAGCACCTCAGTAAAAAAAAAAAACCAAAAAACAAACCAACAAACCCAAAAAGCAAAACCAAACAAAAAAAGAATGGCATCAAAGCATACTAACATTTGGGTTTTAATCCAATTCATAGATTTTTAACTGCCTGCACAGCATCAGTCCTGTATGCCCCCTCTCAACGTACTGTATCAGTTTGATCAAATGGAGCTCTGCAGAGTAGACTTGGACACTCTGGAAAGCACAAGCATCAGGCAGCATCGCTCTGCAATACAACAAATGCTTTAAATTGAGTTAACTCTGGCTTCCCTTTCTGAGCCATCACCAGAACGCTGAGCCACTGCTATATTTCTGAGCAGCAGAAAAATCCCCCAGTTTTTGGACACTTGGGGCAGCTGCGTATGTCTGCAGAGAGGCTTAGAAGTCTGTTTTTCACAAAGAAACAGTGGCAGCCATTGATCCAATCCTGTGAAACCTGAGTGTAAAAATAGGACAAAAAACAATGAAATTGATCATTTTTTATCTCCACAGCCTTGTAAGCTCAGTACTGAAATGGAACTTCATCATGGAACAGTTAAGCCAGGGTAATAGCTTGGGTAAACAAGCCAACCAAATTCTCCATTTTCTTCTCCAAGTCTGCAAATACACAGAGGGAAACAGAGAATGATTGTTTCAGAAATCCCTCCACAGATCCTTCCCTTTATTTGCTGAAACTGTCTGGCA
>NW_010317611.1:25454-28301 GCF_000700745.2 Antrostomus carolinensis
TTCCTGAGGTTTCAGCTATAAACAAGCACACAGCAAGGAGGGGAATTTGGAAAGACTTTTTGGTGATACTTTGAAGTCAGGGCATCTGCTCCTTAAGGTTGAGCTCTGCAAAAGTCTAGCAGTCAAGGAACAGGAACACCCACGTCCTCAGAGCCCACAGAGCAGTTTGCAGGTACATGATCCAAGCTTAGGAGCTGGCTATGCATCCAGCAATAGGCTAGGTCAGATCTCTGATCATCAGGTTTTGCTACCTCATCTCACTCCCTCTACATCAGGTAAATCCTCAGGTATATTTACATCAGGTATATTTCCCCCTCTACTCTGCCCTGGTGAGGCCACATCTGGAATATTGTGTCCAGTTCTGGGCCCCACAGTTCAGGAAGGACAGGGAACTCCTTGAGAGAGTCCAGCACAGAGCCACCAAGATGATGAAGGGAGTGGAGCATCTCCCTGCTGAGGAAAGGCTGAGGGAGCTGGGGCTCTTTAACTTGGAGAAGAGGAGGCTGAGGGGAGACCTCATTAATGTTTATAAATATTTAAAGGGCGAATGTCAGGAGGATGGAGCCAGGCTCTTCTCAGTGATGCCCAATGGTAGGACAAGGGGCAATGGGTGTGAGCTGGAACACAGGAGGTTCCACTTAAACTTGAGAAGAAACTTCTTTACAGTGAGGGTGACAGAGCCCTGGGACAGGCTGCCCGGGGAGGGGGTTGAGGCCCCTTCTCTGGAGACATTCAAAACCCGCCTGGACACCTTCCTGTGTGATCTCATTTAGGTTCCTGCTCTGGGAGGGGGATTGGACTGGATGATCTTTTGAGGTCCCTTCCAATCCCTGACATTCTGTGATTCTGTAATCCAACTCAAGCAACAGTGGTCACGCTACAAAATATTGCTGCATAAAATGATGATATTGGGTAGCAGGCAGTAGCTCCATGGACTGAAGTTTTAACCTATGACTCTAACTGCCAACTTAAAGGGTTTTTGTGTGGCCACAATTCTAGCTCAGGGCAGTAACTAATAGCAGTCTTAGCACCATTTCACCTCAGGGATGTTGAGGATCTCCAGCCCAGACTGGTGATTGCCACTGCAGGTGTCTTGATGATAAAAGAATGGTTTCAGCAGAGCTGTTAGAAGATGGGTGTTTGCAGCACGGCTTCAGTTTCTTGTTGCAGGTGGGGAAAGGAGCTCTGCTGACAGTCAGTGTATCACAGGGACAGCCACGGGCTCTGCTTCTCACCACTACTGAACCAGAAAACTACTGCTGGAGGAAAACAACCTTATTTTTTACAAGTTCTGGCATCTGGGGGAGGGAAGGTGTAGGCCAGTTAAATGCTGTTGAATACTGATCAAGGACCATGAACAATAAAGAGGTTTGAGGAAACAGCAAAGAGGAAAACATCCATATAAGCTTCAACTACAGACTCTCATAATCTTGTGAGAGCCAATGGTAAAAGCAGCTTTTATTTCTCAGGTGGATCAATGCATAGGAAGGTATTTCTTGAACTCAAAGTCAAGCATGAAAATCATGACAAGAACTGGATCAAAATCCAGCTTTCCCGATTTCCTGCACTGAAAACCAGCTGCTGCAAAAGGCTGTTTTCTAAGTAAACATACCTATCATGGGGTGCCAGGCAGGCAAGGATCCAAAAATTCAAGGGTCAGGTGCTATTCAATATTTGAATCAGTGCAATAAAACACTGCATAAATATTTAAACTGGCACTCTTGCTCCAAAATACTCTTGGAACATATTTCAGCCGCTTGCTTTCAAAGTTTCTAACAGACATTCCCTTCTTCCTTCTCTCCTGTGGAACCTCTGGGAAAAAAAAATAACCCCACCCCACCCCACCACAACATCCCTTGCTCATCCACAGTACATCTGTCAGCAGTTTGCTCCTTTATTTTGAACATGCTGCTTTCAGTCAGCAAGTATAAATGGGTAAATCTAAAGGGCTGAAATTCTATATCCTTAGCTCTTTATAAGGCTGTGTTATAAATTCCCCTCAACAAAAACAAAACAAAACCCAACAAAAAACCCCCAAAACACAAAACACCAACACTCCAGAACACTCTCAATTTTTATCTATCATTTATAACCTCCAACTTCAACAGCTACAAGCCTGGGCTCCGCTTTAGCTGTTCTCACAACGTGTGCTATAAAATAATGTAAGACATAATTTGTCATTAGACACTTCCAAACCACACAGGACACATAATATTTGCTTAGATCTGAATATAAATCTCAAGAAGTCAAAGCACAGTGACAAATGTATTTTGATATTCCACATGCAATTGACTCTTTTTAGTTGTTTTTGCTTGACACAGAGAAAAATATAAAGCCAGTCATTAATCTAAGTTATGATTATGAGATTATAGGGCAGCATTTTCCCATTATTAGTCACTACCTGTGCTGCTCTGCCCAGTCCCTGCTTTTAATGAGACAGAAGTTGCTGTAAATGGAGGTAGCAGCTTTGCAGATGTGCACTGCCAATAGCCCACCTGGCTGCACGCTCCCAACAATTCAATCCACTGAACTGCAGCTCTGCTGGATATTCCAGCCCCGAGATCTCCAAGTTACACTCAATACTGATTAGCAGAACCTGCTCCTATTTCAGTCTTCATTTCTCTGTGCTTCTGTATCCTAAACCTGTCAGTGTAATTGTGCTCCAAAAGAGCCAAAGTTTCTCTTGAAAATAAAACTAAAAACTCTGTTAAAAAAAATTTCAGTAACACTTACATTATAAGAATCACTAGGATTTTTTTTTTTTTGTAATAAATACATCTAACTACTGACCACAGAAATTCGACACAGTATCTGACATCTGCAGAGTTTTGCTTCTCCTACTGGTTC
>NW_010317611.1:28332-29749 GCF_000700745.2 Antrostomus carolinensis
TCTCCAAGAGATTAAGAGTAAAAACAAACACACACCCAAAATTAAGCCCAAAAAAACCCAAGGAACAAAAGACAGCTCTTCACAGAATCACAGGATGTCAGGGATTGGAAGGGACCTCAAAAGATCATCCAGTCCGACCCCCCTGCCAGAGCAGGAACCTAAATGAGATCACACAGGAAGGTGTCCAGGCGGGTCTTGAATGTCTCCAGAGAAGGAGACTCCACACCCTCCCTGGGCAGCCTGTCCCAGGGCTCTGTCACCCTCACTGTAAAGAAGTTTCTTCTCAAGTTTAAGCAGAACCTCCTGTGTTCCAGCTCACACCCAGTGCCCCTTGTCCTATCGTTGGGCATCACTGAGAAGAGCCTGGCTCCATCCTCCTGACATTCACCCTTAACATATTTATAAACATTAATGAGGTCACCCCTCAGTCTCCTCCAAGTTAAAGAGCCCCAGCTCCCTCAGCCTTTTCTCAGCAGGGAGATGCTCCACTCCCTTCATCATCTTGGTGGCTCTGTGCTGGACTCTCTCCTTAAGAGTTTTAGTTTTGCTGAGCTACCAGAAGTAAAAACCAACTAAATTTTTGGTATTAATGTAGAAGGACGCTCTGATGATCCCAGAGATAAGATGACTCAGTCAGGATGTACCATGGTGTATCAAAAGGCTCTGATTTCATACAAACACTGCGAGGGGTAGCGCTGCACTTGAATCATTCACACTTGTGATGGCCGTGGAAAACAAGAGTGCAATGGAATCAGCTGTGAGACTGTCAGCCTTTCAAATCAGGCACTTTTCAGTACCACCAGCCTTACCCCAAGCAGCATTACTGTGCGACCACTTCACCCACCACAGGAAGAGGTTGCCAGTCCTGGTGCTGAGACAATGTCATTCCTGATTTGTTCTGGAAGCTGTAAATTTGTTTATTAAGATAATTAGTCAATACTACACAGCAAGGCCAAAGATCTGGTGCTATGACTGTAGCAAAGGATTGTTTCAAGATGGGGAAAAAGAAAAATGCAGTAAAATAGATGCACAAGCTCAGGAGTTGTTTAAACTCTGAGGCTCTACCTACCCTGCCCAAGAACAAAAGCCTCCACAAATTCACCCATCTCACAGAACTCCTAAGCTTTCAAGGAAGTGCATTAACTACACATTCAGCTTACAAAAATAAATTGCAACACTTGCTGAAAAACAAATTTTGAAAGAAACAAAAAGCCCTTTTCTTTAGTCACACGTGACAGCGATTCAATTTCACTGTCCAATGCATGTGTTTTATACAAGGCAGAGAGGTACAGGATACTGGTCATGATCATTTCCAATTTATCCCTCTGCAACTTCAGTTGAGAAAAAGGATGAAATCAAGCAAGCCATTGCCTTTGAGACTAGCACAACGCGAAGGCACAGCCTGCTTTGGCTATGG
>NW_010317611.1:29760-30100 GCF_000700745.2 Antrostomus carolinensis
ACGCTCTTCAGTGGCGCCTACAACCAGATTGTAACTCAGATGCAGTGCAAACGTGAGCCTTTGCCTGTTTCACTTGCTTAAAGGCAATTAATTAATCAGCCTATAAAACAGTGCCAGGAAAAACTACTTCGGTTGTAAGGGGTGGCTATCCCTTTGCTTTGGCATCTGACTAATTTCAGAGTTTCCACTGTAAGGCTTATACAAAGTGTCAGAGAAAATTCTGATTCAAGAAACTAATTAAACACTTGATTCTACAAACCTAGATACATGTGGCCATGGACCAGGCAAAGAACAACTGCACAGGATATTCCTGTGAAGAGCTTTACAGGAACAAGGGAAA
>NW_010317612.1:0-2027 GCF_000700745.2 Antrostomus carolinensis
CTCCGTTCTCTCTCTCGTCTCCTTTCCTCTCTCCTCTTCCTCTCTTCTCTCCTCTCTCCACTTCCTCTCCTCTCCCTCTTTTCTTCCTCTCCTTCTCTCCTCTCCCCCTCTCTCCTCTTCCTCTCCATCCCCATCCCCATTCCCAGCAGACAGGATTTCCCAGTCTGCAGCTCAGACCCTGCTGTGGGTGACCATGGTGGGACGTTGGGGTGGCTCTGTCACCCCTGTGTTTCCCAGTGTCAGTCTGGGTGTGAGGACCTGGCAGTGGGATTCCCAGTGTTGCTGTTAGAAAACCAGGAGCTGACTGGAGGTTTGGTGGTGGGAAGGCTGGAGGCAGGGCTGGGGGAGCTGCCCACCAGCTGGCTGGGGCACTGGGAATGGGAGAGAAGGTGTTCTGGCTGGGATCAAAAGGAAAAGTGGAGGCACCTTATCTGTAAATCAACCAAAACACTTTCTGGAATATAGAAGTATTTTCTCTAAGCGAGCTGCCCCATGATGCAGAGGTGGCTGTGCTCGGGGGCTTTGCTCTCAGCCATCCTTCCCCAGCTGGAGCTGTGCAGGGCTCTGGGGACACTGGCCGGGCCATGGGGACCTGGTGTCTGGCCAAGTGCTGCCTTTGTCCCAGAGCCTTTGCTGGGTTTTGCTGAGCAGGTGACCCCGCAGCCAGGCTGCTGCTTTTCTAAGTGTTTACAAACATCTCTCTGTTTGCCAACACTGGGTTCAAACAGAGAAAACAAGTGTTTTCTGCCCCTTGGAGCTGCTCAGCCCTGCCTGTATTTCCCTGCAGTGGTCTCCTCAACAGAAATTAGAGGTGTTCCCAGGAGGAAAAACCATCCCCTCCGTCACTGTGTGCACTGGAGCCTCTCCCTTCTGCCCCGTCGGACTCAGCTTCTTCTCCTTCCTACCTGTTTGCTCCACCTTGAGCAAACTTTGCTTTGTTCCCCTCCCACCCTTATCATTTCCCTGGCCCCGCTCCCTGTCCTCACCCCTCACCTGTCCCCCTGTCCCTGCCAGCACCCCAGGCTATGGGGCTGAGGTGCCGCCTGTGTTTCCCAATATCACCCAGTCCTGACTAAAATGAAGGAGCCAAGGCCTGACAAACACCTGATAAGAACATTCCTGCCTCTTAGAGCTGCTGTTTTTAGCAAACAGAGCGAAGGAGTTGACAGGGGAGTAAAGCAGCAGCTTGATGGAGGCAGATGCTCGTGTTCAGAAACCATCAGTGTGAAAATCAGGCTGGAACTCGCATCTCTTGAGCCTGTTTCTGTTGAATCCCTTTGCCTGAGCTCACATCCACACGAGTAGCGTCAGCAGGATGAAGCTGTGGCTGTTGTTTTTAAAATGCAGGAGTAGCTGTGGGTTCATTGTCACATGGTCCTTTTTTTTAAGGCAGTCACAGATGTTTGTGTTTATTAATCTGATGGCAGCACGGTGGGGAAGGACAGCTGGAGCCCAGGGGGCTGGTTGGTGATGTCTGGGCCCCGCACGTGACAGTTGTGTCCTTTACTTCTATTTTTATAGAGCTATTTTGATGGAATGTGTAGCGATGGGAACTGTCACATCCCAGGGCTGTGGGGGGTCCTGGGGGGAGTGGGGCAGCTCAGCAGCACAGTCCCACCCTGGGGATGGCTCTGGTGCTGCGGGGCAGTGCTGCAGTGTGGGATGTCCATGTTCCTGCTGTGCCCGGGCAAGTGGATGGAAGTGGCAGAGTCTGGGTGGAGGAAATCGCATTTTATCTGCCCTGAATTCCAGGGAATTCGGTGTTGTGCTTCTCGGTCCCCTGATCTGTATCTGGGCTGTGGCTTCGCCAAGCTCAGGAGAAGCAGAAGGAACTTTGCTGCCGTGGATTTGCCCTCCCACGGTCCCGCCTGGTGCCTTGGCAGCGACGTCCCCGTGATGGTGGGGAATTGCCCCAAAACTCCAGCGGGGTTGGGTCGGACCGACCACCACTTCCCATCCCACAGCAACTGCAAAGTGTGCGGAACCCCACGCGTGGGGCCGTGCGTGGCCGTGGGGCCGTTCGCGGG
>NW_010317612.1:2130-5027 GCF_000700745.2 Antrostomus carolinensis
GAGGAGCCCCCGCTCCTGCGGGAATGTGCGGTTCCCTGGGAAGCGGAGGACTCCACAGCCCTGGGAATCCCGTCCTGGAGCGCCCTCTAGTGAGAACACCGCCCGCCCGCTCCCGGGAATGCTCCGGGATGCTCCGGGATGCTCCGGGATACCGCCGTGCCCGGGGGATGCTCTGGGATGCTCCAGGACGCCTTGGGATGCTGCCACACCCAAAGGATGCTCTGGGATACTTCGGAATGCTGCCACACCCCGGGGATGCTCTGGGATGCTGCTGTGCCCCGAGGATGCTCTGGGATGATCCAGGACACTGGGGGATGCTGCCATATCCAAAGGATGCTCTGGGATGTTCTGGGGCACTGCAGGATGCTGACACACCCAGGAGATGCTCTGGGACACTCTAGGATGCTTCGGGATGGTGTCATGCCTGAGGGATGCTCTGGGATGCTCTGGAATGCTGCTGCACCATAGGCTGTACATCAGTCTATAGGCTGTTCATTGATCCATAGGCTGTACCTCAATCCATAGGCTGTACATCAATCCATAGTCTGTTCATTGATCCATAGGCTGTACCTCAATCCATAGGCTGTACATCAGTCCATAGTCTGTTCATTGATCCATAGGCTGTACCTCAATCCATAGGCTGTACATCGCTGCCTGTCCCTCTATCCCTGAGCTGCTGCATTTGTACAGTGCTTGTCACAGTGAAGTCTCAGGCCAGGGTGGGAGGTGACAGCGGGGCAGATGACAGCCCGTCCAGCTGCTGCCTGCGCAGGCTGCCGCTCCCTGCGGATGGAAACTGCTGGCAGGTCCTTTTCCGAGCAGGTCAGTGTCCTCTCTGCTCTGCAGAAACGTCTGTGCTGACTGTGCCCGGCAGTGTTCAGCTGCCAGAGCCACCGGTGTGACCGACACAGTCAGGTTATCTCCCCAGCGTTTGATTTGCAGCCAGTGCTGCTGCCAAGCTGGGTTGGGTGCCAAGCTGGAAAACGCCACTCGAGGCATTTTCTTAATTGCTGATGGTAAAGAGCCAGTGGAAGGGCAGGCTCTGCTCTCTGCTCTGGTATCTTCCTGCCCCAGGGCCCTGTGGGTTGGCAGCTCTGCAGCCTGTGCTGGCGCTGGTGCCGTGCTGGTGCCAGCGTGGTTCAGTCCTGCCGCTCCTGTCCTCTCCTTCCTCTGGGCAGTGGGTGGGAGTGGGGGGTCCTTGCTGGGCACCGTGGGTGCGTGCAGCTTTCACGAGAGAAGGATGCTGCAGGTTTCCTCTGCTCACACGCCCCAGCTCCCTCGTCCAACAAGCGAGGGCTATAGAAGTCAGGCTGTGCCATGTCCTTTGCCCAGTGAGCTCCGTCCTCTCTGTGGCACAGGCACCTCCTGCCGCTGGCACCCACACCAGCTGCTGCTCCCACATCTGTCCCAGCTCTCGTCTCTGTCGGGTGGGATTTGGGCAGCGACTGGGGAGAAGGGGGAGAGGGAGGAGGAGGTCAGGCTGCAGCGAGCGGTGCCGCAGAGCAGCTCACACCAGAGATCTCCTTCTGTAAAATTCATCTGCAGAAATCAGCTCTGACGGTGGGAAGTGGGCTGCTCGTTTCTGCTCACAGCAGACGTAGGCGACAGGATGTTGAGGTTCTGCTTTTGCTTCAGCCTGGGTTTTTGGCTGAGCTTTGGTGAGTGTCACTTAGTTCCTTCTTGCTTGGTGTCCTCTGTGCGAG
This sequence comes from Antrostomus carolinensis, assembly GCF_000700745.2. Classification (NCBI taxonomy): domain Eukaryota; kingdom Metazoa; phylum Chordata; class Aves; order Caprimulgiformes; family Caprimulgidae; genus Antrostomus; species Antrostomus carolinensis. The sequence continues at coordinate 3,834 of NW_010317612.1, forward strand.
GTTTGCAGGGCTCCTTCTCCCCCAGACCCTGGTGATGTGCTGGGGTGTTTTCCCAGGATCCAGACATGGGAGCTGCTCCAGCCCCTGACCTGTGGTGGGAACTGGCAGCACCTTTGCTCTGGCTGAACCAGGAGTATCTCTGGGGAAGTTTGGAAGTGTTGTGGAAGGGGGTAAGAGATTCTCTTTGACAGAGGCCAGACAGTAAAGCATGCAGCAATGACGCATATATTTAATAAGGACACCAACAGATGGAAGCTTGGAAGAAAGGATCCCTGTAGGGAGGTTATTTGAGATGCTCTGCAGTGAGGAATGAGCCCTTTGAAGCATCTGATAGAGGCTGGTGTTGGAGGTGGTCAGACCAGATGGATGGGTCTGGTCTGACCCAGAGGCCTCTCTGCCCATGCCGAGACATTCCTCGCGCTCGAGCTGGCTGATGATTCACAGGAAAGCGCTGGGCTGTGGTCTGGACCTGCCACGTGAGCACTTTGGGTGGTTACTGAGGACCAGCAGCGCTTCTCCACAATGGGCCAGGCTGGCCTTGCAGCGGGACAGTCACCTGCCCTTTCCCAGGTCACCCCTGGAATCTGCCGCCAAGATTGGGGTGACCCAGCCCAGGGCTCTGGAGAGCTGCGGGATCTGCAGTAGCAACTGTGCAGAGCTGGGAATGTCGCTGCCTGTGACAGAGCTGCTGCCCAAGCCCTGGACAGTCCTCGCAGCACTTGGGACACCGCATGGCATCCGTCACCTCATGCTCCTCTCTCTAGCCAGTGTGTGGGAGGTAATAATGAATTAAGGAGCAGGAACCCTCGTTAGGGAGAAGATTCCCAGGAGAGGACAGCCTGGCAGCGCTGATTTCTGCAGGACTGTTGGTTGTTATTTTTAAACAACAATAGTTTAATAAATAAATAAACTTTCAGCCACGGCAGGATGTCACATCACCAGGGCTGCTGGGGCCGGTGTTTCCTTGGAAAATGGAAGGGGCAGGTGCTTCCCTGCTCTCTGCCTCCCGGAGTGACCCGCTGTGCCTGGCCCTGGGCAGCCCCCCCTGCCCGGGCAAAGCTTCCCCGGGGGCCGCTCACCCTGGGGAGCAGGGGGGTGGGAGGGGTGTTTGCTGGCACGTCCAGAGTGGAAGGAATCCACCGGCTGTGTCACCGCACAGGTGCAGCCCCCAGAAATGTGGGATAAATCCGGGAC
>NW_010317613.1:0-8758 GCF_000700745.2 Antrostomus carolinensis
CAGAGAAGAGGTGCAAAAGGAGAAACTTGTTTGGCTCAAGCACTCCAGAAATGGTAGCCTGGCCACCCCAGGTGTAGGGCTGGTTCTGGCTGGAGGTGGGAGCCGAGCAAGGGGAGAAAATGAGGGTGGTGGAAAGAAGATAGATCCAGGCTGAGAAGAGGTCCCACAAGCCTTAATTTTGGCACCCAGTCCTTAACAGCGTCTGTGGGTGGAGCTGGGTGTGGAGGCACCCTGGGGCACTGTGACTGAGCTGTAGCCCAGGGCATGCAGGGGCTTGCACCCACCAGCCAGACCAAGCACCGAGTCCCTGGGCCAGGGACAGATGCCGGGAAGCCTTCCTCCTCCCCAGGCCCGACTGGCTGCAGCAATCCCAGGAGTGGATCTGTGTGTCCACACAGCATCCCAAAGAGCCCACATAGAGTAACCTCCCCTCCTGCCATATACTCAGTTGCCCAAATCTGTGCATACCACTGGGACTAGGAGGGGTAAGGGAAAGATGGAATCACAAAACATGGTTCAGTCCCAACATCACATGCCTCCCCCTCCAAGGCTAAGGTGTTCTTCATTTTCTCTAGCAACCCCATTTCTCTCTCATTTCATCACTCTCAACCGTGTCAAACCTCAGAACTCAGTGGCCAGGACTGACAGTGCAGGCTCTGTGCAAGAGATTCCCAATGCAATATCAAGCTCATAAGAAATGGAAGTTCACTTGATTCCACCCAGCCTTGGGGTCAGCCCATAGGGTAGCCCAGACTAGTGTTGTGCATCCCTCCGGGGCTCTGCACACCATATGAAGGAGCCCCACGTTGCTCCTGCCCCTGCCAACACATTCCTGAAAGGGAGGTGTCCTCAGCATCCCACCACTGCAGCTTCTAGACCCCACCTCTGCATGGAAACATGTTTTCTTCTCCCTTAGATAAGTAAAGAAACCAAAGTGGCAGGAGTGTGAAACAACCTTGAACTGAGCCCCAAAAGAGAGGCCTGCGGCAACCAAAATGATCATCTTCATTTGTTTCTCCTCCAGGGCCAATGGCAGACACATCCCCTCTGGTCCCCACAAGGCTCCTGCACAGGCTTCAGCAAGGCCGTTTGAGGGAAGGAAGGCTTTAGCAAGACCCTTTCTCTGTGCTGCTATGTTATTTTTAAGATGAAGCACAGCCACCATCTGGGAATTGATACTGTGCCTGTGTGATGCACAGAGGAAAATTTTGGGACCAAGTCCCAAAATCTTGCCCTGTGCATCACACAGATACACAGCCTTTTTGTTGCGATACACACAGGGACTGAGCAAACACCAGGCACACGCACGCACACAGGACTTTCAACAAACACCACCTCCTCTTGCATGGCATCCATCCCAACAGGCACCAGTTGTCACCCTGAGCATATGAATTTGCTGCTGACTCACCCGGGGTCCGAAGTGCTGCCTTCTCCTCCCTTGCAAACCCAGCACTGCACAGCTCCCCCTAAAAGGTACGTGCTGACCCAGGAACATCAGCAGCAGGGCACAGCTCCAGCCTCCAGCCCTTACCTCCAGCCAGAGGCCTCCAGTTGAGTGATCAAAAGCAAGTACAAGCAAGGCTGCCTGCAGGGAACCCATTCTGACTCAACCCATGTCAATTTTTGCCTGCTAGTTATTCTTGCAAATAACCCAGGTCTCTCTCTCTCTCTCTCTCTCTAGTGAAAAGATTTCCTGAGCAGGATATTATGTGGCTAGAAGATAAGATCTTCACAGTCACGATAAAAGCCCCGAAACAAGGGTTTTTCTCATTCACCCAGAGAGAGACAAACTCAAGAATGATGTCAGGGAAACTTCTCCCTCCACCCGCCCTGACCCCATGGGCAATGGCTGCGGTGCTTGGTGCTTTGTTGGATGCTTGCTTTGTGACTCAGAGCGCGCAGACATCAGACAAAGCAAGTCCCACATCAAGCACCATCAGCCACTGTGCTTTATACCGGGTCTCCAGCCTGGCAGGAGCAAGCAGACCACCCCTGAAGGCTCTGGGCCAGGTGGCCAGTCCCAACAGATCAGACAGACAGCTCCTGAGAGGAAGAATATGTTCCATCCCTGTTTTTTGGCCAGGGTTTGGAGGAACGGAGATGAAGAGCTCACCCTTTGGAGGGAAGCTGGGGTCCTACAAGACACCCCGGTTTGTGTGAGATGAGCAGTCCCACCAGACTGCACATGCTTGCAGCCAGGTATTACGTTTCCAAAATAGCTTTACCAGTAGTAGCTACTTTTGTGCTGGCACACTTGAGTTCACACTAGGAATGACACTGAGGTGTTGTTTGGGTGAGGTTTGGTTGGGGTTTTTTTGTGTTGAGTTGTTGGTTGGTTTTTGGTTTGGTTTGGTTTTGGTTTTTTTTCAAGTCCTTACCAAAACAGTCACATTGGTAAAACTTTCCAAAGCACGCCGGCTTGCACTGGAAATCTATGACAAGTGAGCAAATGGTGACCCACGCGTTGTTTCCACCGCCGGAGGAAGAGCTTAACACACAGGGCCCACAAAGTGTGGCAGACAGCCAGGTCTTCTGCAGGACCCTGAGGTCTGGGTCCAGCCAAGGGCATGAAGAGGTTGGCCAGATGGAGCCTGTGCTGTGGGGAGCAGGGCTGGGTATGTCACAGCACTGCATCATTTTTCCCCTCCTGGAAACAGCTTTAGTAAGGTCTAAGATGAGGAAGGAATTCATTAAATTCCTGATCCTCAGGCTAAAACGCCGTCAGTATAAAGCTCAAGCTGCAGTTACAGATGGTGAGCTTAGATGCTTTGTAAAGTCTTGCCCCGTGTTTTGGGAAGCACAGTATCTTTACAAACCTGCCCTGAAACCTCTTACCCACACAGTGTCCATAATGTGAGCTGGTCAGAATGTCTTCAAATATGTTTTTTGTTTGGTCCTTTTTTCCCCTATCACAATATGCTGTTCCTCTTACAGCCCGCTGATCTGCAGACTGACAGCTTCCAATTAAGTTTTAGGGGGGAAGTTTGCTAAGGTCCAGGGTGGTCTCCCTAGGTCGAGAAAGAGAGTTTGAAATAACCCCCCTAGTAATAACTTCCACCCTGCAATAACTGTCCCAACACGACTTGGTGTCATGAAAAAACTCTCCACAGTTTTTGTTCCTGTGTGGAACAAAAACAAATGCTGAAAACCCAAAAGTGGTTGTGAAACAGAATTATTAGCACCAGCCTGATCTAACTGGCTCATACACTGGTTCACACTGGATTAGTTAACACAGAAATAAAAAACCCCAAAAAACAAACAAAAAAAAACCCCACCCCACCTTTATTTTTCTAATTACACTCATCAAACTCGGTGTTTATAGTAATAACCTTTGCAAGGACTTTGACTACCTGCTCATCTCCTTGACACTTTTCATAGCGGATGTAAGACTGTCCCGGCACACTGACAGTGGTTTGTTCCCTTCACTATGGTGGTGATGACTGCAGAAGGGGAGGAGGAACAGGCACCTCTCAAAACAAACAAAAAAAAAGTGGCCTTCATGGCAGGAAGGAAATGCATGTATCTGTGTGTGGAGATAGCAAAACAATCGAATATTTCCCTCAGCATTCCTCCCCCTCACAAACACACCCATTGCCTGGAGCTACAGGAGGTAAAGTACAAGGGAGCCTTTTGGTAAGGTATTGGCAGCACTTCTCTGTCCTCATTAGGGCTTCGAGGTGTGCAGGGTGGCAAGGAAGACCTGAATTAGAGCAGGCTGATGGGATTCGAGTCACCAGGATGGGCTTCCTCACTCCAAAGCTGCCCAGCTGCCCTGGCAAACAGGTTCCACCTCAATAGGGCTGAGCCTGGAAATCTCATCAAGCTTGGCTCCCACCTCAGCCTTGGTCACAGTTGCCTTGTTCTTGTATTATCCCTGTGGGATCATTCCCAGCGTTTTTTCCTCTCTCTCTCCAGAGAATGCACCAACCAAGAGTCCATCTCGCTCCTCATTGTTAATTCAATTTGGTTGGCTGCTTCTGAATCAGACTTTGCAAAGGCAGTATTAAAGTCTGAGCTCGCTGCATAAGGGTCCAAACACTGACCGTACAGAGGTTACAGTGAATTCGGGGAAGCAGTATCTGCTCTCCCCAGGTGTGACCCACTCTATTTAGAAACTGTGAATAAATTCAGCTCTCCAACAAAGCATCCACCTTTTGTTTTCACCAGTGTGTGGGCAAATAGAAATTGATTCTAAGGAAGAAGGAACACATGAACTGAAGATGTACACACAAGGAGGGGGTAGATCACACCTGCTTCGAGCAGAGAAGAAATGACTGTCCAAGAGGCAAGGTGATGGGGGACGGAGCCCAGAGAAGGAACGAACCCAACTGTATTTTCATTGCAGTGGGCACCAAACCCACCCACTTTTCCTTAGTGCTCTCCTTGCACGCTGAGGCTGCAGCCACCAGAGGTCAATGTGACCACATCAACCTCAAACAGCTGTTGGGTGCTGCACAGAGCCCGGTTGAAACTGGGACGCCAAACAGAAATATGAAGTAGGTAGTGTTTTCCACCTCTCAGAGCATAATTTGGGGGTAGATTTACATGTAAATCAACATTCAAAGCATTAATCACAATGTGACTTCAGCACTATCCTGAAAAAAGGGGCTTGAGAATGACAACATCCCCCAATTAGCATCCCGCAAACACCCTGAATTAAGACCCTGTTGCTTGCCTGTGCTCCTACAGGATCTCACAAGTGCTCCAGCCACTCTGGTCATCTCTCATACTGCTGGTTTCAGTGTCACTCAGGTTTTTCACCAGTCGCAGACCTACCCTGTTAGCAACAGATAGAAATGGGCTATCTGTCCTCCCTCAAGTCCCACTTCTGCTCCTAGGGAATAAGGTCTGCCACGGCAAATGAGGTCTGCCACAGATCCAGGCTGCATGAATAAAACGAGTAGCTGACCTGCAGCCAGAGGAAGGAAAATGGGTTAAATGAGTAGAGTCATCAATCTGGATTAGATGTCAGACAGGGAATACGGCACCATGCAGAACAGAAATCAATTATGTCTAGATAGATTTGTAACAGCCAACCATTCCTCTGCACTCCCGCACGTACCATTTAACTTCTCTTTTCCATCCCATCTATGTCCTCCCCTAGATCTCCTCCCACAGTCACCGAGAGGCTGCTTCCATCCTAGACCGACAGCTCTTTTATCAGTGATGTGGACACCCACCTAGTCATGGCAAACAAAACACTGCAGTTCCCACTCCAGCAGAGCTCCAGCCTCATCTCCAGCCTTGTAGGATGTCAGGTTTCCCTAGATGAGAAGAGCCTACTGGACTACAGGATCATCAGTGGTCCTCTGCCCAAAGCTAGACAGCTGCCCAGAACAAGCATGTTTCCACCATCTCATTAGCTCTAGCTTAGTATGGGAGCAAAGACAGAGCAGAAGGCAAACCTCCTTCCCAAGATGATCAAAGCTCCATATGGCTCCTCCCCTGAACTGGTACACAAGCATGCCCAGGGTCTTCGGCTGAGTTGCTGTCAGGCTGAGACTGGCCAGATGTTGATGGAGGAGAGGCAGGAGGGGGTGATACCATCCCATAACAACCATGACACCAAACACATGCTGTATCGGGGAAAGGAAGATGCTGCCCCTTCAGACCACAGGCAAACTTGTTCCATAAAGCAACAAGACAACATAAGTTAAGTCCCAAAAAACACTCCTGCTACCATAGTTGGGGCTTTGAGGGCACGAGCTGGCTATGTACATGGGAAGGCATGTTGGCTTTTCAGCCTGCAACCCATCAAAGCTCCAGCAGCAACTGTTAGAGGATAGATCCCAGTTCACCTGTGCACCTGGCCTTGAGGTTCATGGTTGGGGCAACAAACTTCAGCTTGGTGGTTTTCTAGCCTCAGGAATACCAGGAGGGCAATGGAACTGCAAGACAGGGAGGCATGCTGAGACTTTGCTGGGCTTTTAGTAGGCCAAGACCTTTTCCCCTCGGCTGGAGAGCAAACCTGTCCAGGACACATACAGGGAAAAGAGCTGAGCTCATGCTTATGGGGGAAAAGTCTCCCTGAAGAAGGCAATGAACTGCCACCAGCACTTGTAACGCTGTTCCAGAGCCATAGGGTGGCACCACCCCACCATCCAAGCCACCGGGGAAGGAGGTGGCTGGGGAAGTGCCTGAGCAAAGCCCAGAAGCTTTGGGTCAGCACAGCCTTCTGCTGGAGCCCTGGCAAAGGGAAGGATGTGGGGAGCCAAGGGCTGTGCCTGTTCCTGCCACTCAGTGCTGCCAGGGCTCCTCGCTCCTGACTGCTGAGGCCCTTCCCAAGCCTTTCCACTCCCAATACGCTGAACCCATGCCAACACACACCCACACCCCTCCATCTCTGCCCTGCTCTATGCTGGGCCCAGCTATTCCCGTCCTACAGCTGATCAAAGATCAGTGCTTCACTCAGCCCGGCCCGGGCTTACCAGCAGGGCAGCAAAGGGGCCATAACTCCCCTCTGCTCCCATTAATGGTGCCTAATGGGGCGTGCTCTGCAGAGTGTCTGTCAGAGGAGGGTCTGCACAGAGCATCCCTCAACCCACCTTCAGCAAGGGCCAAGGGCTACAAACCGCAGCTAAGACCTGACAAACTGGGTACAGCTCTCAGCCAGAGAGTGGTTAGGTGCCAGAGGTGAAGGCGAGAGCACATCTTGGACTTCATTTCCTTCTCTGCATACCTCCATGGCCACATCAGATGCCCTGCAGTATGTGACCCTAGATAACGTGGGAGATCTTGCAGCCCTTCCGCTTGCTGCACAGGCTCTGTGCTGGAGCCATCATGGCTGAACATGGTGTGATTTGTAAGCACTCCTCCATGCTTGGCATTCCCAGAGCTCCCCATTCCTGTGTCCCAAAGCCAATATACCCAGCTAGCTCCTCGGCTCAGCCCCAGTGGCCCTTTCCCCTTCAGACCATCCCGCAGGGACCAGCAACAGCCAAAGACAAACATGGGAGGAATCAAAGCCTGGAGTGCAGCAGGAGCCGTGCCTCACTTCCCAGGAAGCTAGTCCCAGCTTCCCTGCTAGACCAGACCTTCACAAGACCCGGGAACATAATCCCAGCAGCCCTGGGAGCTGGATGCCCATTTCTCCTGGGAAGGAGTCGCACTCTGCCCCAGGGATGTGATCCCCAGGCTCAGAGCCACAGACAGATGCTAGCTGGAGCCTGCCCAAGAGTAAAGAGCTTTCCAAGTCCTTTCCCTTTCTTGGGGGTCTGGTAGTCACATAAACAGGAAAAGCCTGGCCCTCTGCCCACCCCCTCCATGGCTCTGCCTCCCTCCCTTCTTCTGCAGCGCGGCAGCATGATACAAGACCCAGCGTTGGGCTGCTTGGCCCTGCCGGCTGGCCCCTGACCTCCAGGCTCCGCATTTCCTGTGGCAGCTGAGGAGGGAGACGAGGCCCCTTCTTCCAGACACTGGGGCTGGGCGTAAAGGGGCCTCTGCGGGCCAGCATGGCTGGGCAGGAAAGGTCGTGGTGGTCTTTTGCCAGCAAGCCCAGGTCTAAGGAGGTGAAGATGTCAGTTGCCCTGGGAGAGCTGGGAGCATCACTGGGACAGGGAGCCTCTGGCCAAAATGACAGGGTGAGGGCTGTTCTCCCACCCTGGCCCTGCAGCCACTCTCCAAACCTTTCTTTATCTCCTGGCGCTTATTTTTAAAAGCTTTGTGGACTTCCCTCCTAAAACCAAAGGCAGCCACACTGGGCCAGGGCAGGAGGGACCAGAGTGGGTGCAGAAGGGTGCAGCTCCTCCTCCAGCTCAGGCAGTTACTCTTGCAGAGCCCAGCGCTGTTAACCCTCAGCAAGCTAAGACCAGCTGCGGGAAGAGGTGCCCATTTTAAGATGAAAAAGCTGGGACTAATTCCTAGGAGGGTGTTACCTCTTTCACTCTAATCCCTCTAGAGGGGGAATAAGCTACAACAGGCATCCCCTGTCCCTCTGCGCATCTCCCATAGGTCATCAAGGGGAGCAGGACTAAGATCTCCAGAGGAGAGTAGGGAGAAGAACTGAGCCTTACTGCAGGCATTCGGCTTGAGAGGAAGATCCCCATCCCCGGGGTCCCCGTCCATGCTTGGGCTCTGTGCCAACCCTGGCTTGTAAGAGCCCAGGACGCTGGCCAGATGTGACGCTCGCTCTTCACAGCCTGGCAGGAGGTGCCGGATGCCCAGGGAGAGCAGGGAGGGGGGAATGGCATCCCGGATGGAAACCTCTGGCATGCCTCTGAGCTGATCTCCACTCTGCCCTGGAATGCGCCCGCCAGCAGCATGTGGGAAAGTGGAGTCAGCAGAGACCTTGGATGTGTCAGCTCCCCGGCTGAGTAAACAAGAGGAGCCCTGGCAAGCGTTCAGCCCCAAGCATCCGAGACCTTGAAAAACGGAGGCTGGAGACGGGGAGGTTCTTATGTCCCCTCCATGCTCAACCCCTGCAAAATATCTCCTAACCTCTCCCCTACCTCAGGTGCTAACACCACCTCCTCTCACCCTTAGGAAGTCTGGAGAAGTGTGGGGAGAGACTCCCTGAGGAGTTTCCAGCACCCAGTTGTCAGATCTAACATACCAGGAAGAAACGGGCCCCTGGGAGAGAGACTGTCATCATAAGAAACAGGGGGTCTGGAGAAGAAAGAGGTGGGATAAAAGGGTTTATCACCACCCTCCCCCTCCATGCACACCCATCCATGCTCCTTGACCATCTCCCAGACAGCAGGGAGCACAGATCATGAAGAGAGCTTCCACCAGCAGTGCTGGCAGTGCCTCAGCCAGCATG
>NW_010317613.1:8815-14249 GCF_000700745.2 Antrostomus carolinensis
CCCCGGCTGGGGACATCCCCCGTGGGGGAAGCCAGCTCCAGCCACTGTCCCTGCAGGTTTCACAGGCCCAAGGAGAGGCTGCAAAAACCAGCAAGTTTCCCCAGTGGCAGTTGGAGACATGCTCCCACTGCCCTTCAGGTTGCCAGCATTACCTCCCTTGTCCCCTCCATACAGTGTGCCCATGCGAGATGGTCCCTTGTCTCCTCTCTGCCCAGGCACAAGAGCCTGCTTTGGGATCTGGGGAAGAGTGATGGGCTGGGGAAGGTTGCCCTGGATCCCACTGGTGGACCACATAATCTCCTGAGGGGCAAGCTCCCGTGGCAGTGGTGCTGGGAGGCTGTGCCTGCCTTCTGGCCACTGTCCCGTTGTCCCCTATCACTCCTCGGCAGGCGCGGACTGCCAGAGAATGAGCCATTGTTCCCCAGCCTGCGGCCTCTTCCTGTCCCCGTAGGGCTTCGAGACAAACAAAAGCAGAGCCAGACGCTGAGGGGAGGAGGTTGGGCCTGCTCCCCTCCTCCAGATCCCGCAGCAACCCCGCAGGCAGACGGATGCCCGCCTTGGGGGAATGGGCAGGGACACCCCTATTTTTAGCTGCCTCTGCATCCCCACCCCCTTCCTTCCGTGGGACAAAAATACACAGGCTGGATGGACAGGGAAAATCATTACGATAAAAGAGTTCTCCAGGCCTTGTGTCCAGCCACTCCCCTGGCTTTCACCTCTTCCCTTTGACCAGGACAGGTTCCTCACAAATGGTCTCCCTCTCCCCCCATGGTGACTTATCTCTTCATCCCCATCCCTTGTTCCCTGTATCCTCACATTCTCTCTCTGTACATCGCACCCTTCCTTATCCCCACATCCCACTCCCTGTCTACTCCATGGATGCATTCCCCATCCCTTGACAGTCCCCTCTCCCATGTCACGCCAACCCTGGGGACCTACTCCCTTCTCTTGAGACCCCCCAGCTCCTCATTTCCCCAAAGCACCTTCCCCCACCTCCTCATGCAATTCAACTCCAAAAGCCTTTCCCCCCAGAGCACCCCCAATTTTCTGCTCCTAGCCCCCATCCCCTGTGCACCCCCCATCTCTGCTGCATCCCTTCTCCCCACCCTAGCAACCTCAATCCCAGCTCCCTCCAGCCTGCACAAGCTTTAAACTCCTGCAGATGTGCTCCCTCTCCTTATCCTGCTGAGGGAACATATTCGGGGGAAGGAAAAAGCCAAATGCCCCCACACACAGAGAACTGCTTCTCAAAACAGCAAATTGATATCTGAGCCCCCCCAGTCCCTCCTGCACCTCCTTAATGTCTAAGAAAAGGAACCAGAGAATCGAAGAATCGAGCGGTATTTGCGGAGGTTGTTCTGGGAAGACGTAATGTACATACATAAATACATACATACATATATATATATATATTTACACCTCCTTTCCCAGTGTCCAGAATCACAGAGGTGTTTCCAGGCCACAGGCAGCTGTCCCTGGATTGCTTCTGGTTTATGCAACATCCTCCCTCCCCTCCCAGCCATGTCCCAAACCACCCTTCCCTCTCCTCTGCCCCCAGGCAAAAGTTGGAGGGAGAGCACAGATCAGGGTCTGTCCCTCCATCCTCCCTCCCACAACAGCCCCAACACCCCTACAGCACCCCACATCCCCTGCCAGCGAAGAGGACAAGCATACGAGGAGGAAACTGAGGAGGGTGGAAGGAGGAAGAAGGATGAAAACATTTGGGATAGGAGGAGATGGGCAGAGGGAGGAAGGCAGCCTGCCAGCAAGCCTGGGAACTCATCCCTACCTCCTCCCGGGCCTTGGCAAACCCCGAGGCTTTGAGTTCCCAACCCAGCTCCCCTGGGGAGAAGCACCCCCCACCCCCCTTTGCAAACCCCACAAGCAGGACAGGGTCAATCCCATTCATTCAGCCTCCTGCTGCTCCAGGGAGGGGAAGCTGAAGGAATCGGTGGGGGAAATTAGAAATGGGCTTTTACAGAGGTCAATCCACCCTCTTCTAGCATGAGTGGGTCTAATCCAATGCTGCTGCCTGCCTGGTGGTGCTCACCACCACCACCCTCTTTCCTTCCCCAGAGCAGCACAAGGATGCCGGGAACCACAGCGGACTGATCCTCTCCCCTGTTATCACAAATGCTACAGGCAAAAACTGGGGGACCTGCAGCACAGCTCCAAAAATGGGCTGAGCCTGGCCTAGCACATCCCTCAGGGTGCTGCTGGAGTAGATATCACCACAGTCAAGAAACTACGGGACATGAGGGATCCGGCACCCACAAAGCCAGTGCTGGCATCACACCAGGGATGCGCTGGGCAGACACTGGATGCCTCACACCTACCTCTTGCCTCAGGGTATCACCTCCTGCCACTGCCCCAGCTTGTTCATCCTGAAACCGGCTCTGCCTCCAGCTCATCCCCAGGGCAGCAAGACGCAGGCTGGAAGCATCACCAAGGGCCATGGGCTGGGAGCGAGGAGGAGGGACCTCACAGCACCAAGGTGAGGGGAAGCTGGATGAGGCCAAGTTGGGATGCATGGTGGGGCAGGGAGCTCTATGGAGCCCTTCCCCATCATGGCAGGGGTCTCTCCCCCACTGCACTGCCGGCAGTAATTCCCATACCCATGCAGTATGCACCCTCATGGCCACTGCAAGGATCATGGAAACATCTGGAAGTCACCCGCAAACAAGCAGTACTCCCAGTTAATGAGGAAATATGAGCCAGAGACCCTGGGCAGCAACAGGATAGCTGCTTCTTGTGTGCTGAGCAAGGCACCCCCTTCCCACTGAGCCCCTCGCCTGCCCTCCTTCCCTGGGAGCAAATGGAAATGGCAAGGAATAAGAAACACAGGGGTGATCATCCTGTCCCCAAACTAGGGTCATCCCACCACTTTTCCTCGGGTCCCCCCAGGTGTCAGGGAAAGGGAGAAGGGAGTTTTCTTTTCCAGAGGGGGTCCTGCATCAGACTCCTTTGGGCATTGGCTCTGTGGGCAGCAGGGGCTGCAAAGTGAGATGGGAGGAAGAACTGAGCACCTGGAGGTGTGGGGCAGAAACCTCCGCCCCTCCCAGCATCCCTCCATCCCTCTCCATCCCCATCACACTCAGCCATCCATAAGACCTCAGCCCCACACTAGAGGGATGAGTGCTGGGAAGAAGAGGGGATGCAATTTGCGCAGCCCTGTCTTTGATGTTGTGGGAATCAAAGCAACTGCTCAGCCAGGAAAGCTGCAGGACCACTTGTCTGCTCCCATGATAAGCTCAATGGCCGGTCTCTCTGTAATGGTGAGACTAGTACTGCTGCCTGGGGCACAGGGTTACAGATGAGATGAAAGGTTGGGGTGACTGAAAGTAAATGAGGTAGTCAGGCTGGGAGGGTTCCAGGTATTAGCTCCTGCCCTGGGCACCCATGGGTTGTACAGTGGCTCTGCAGCACCATCCAGCCCCACAGCCACCTCTCATTTATCAGCCGGGGTGGATAAATAGGATGGGAAGCAGGGTTGTATGGATTTGCTTCCCAGGCAGCTGTATATGAAAGAAGGGGGTCTCAGGAGGGTGCAGCCTCTGCTAGGGTACAGCTGGAGGGGTTGCACCACCTCTGCTCGTACCCAGGCAGCCAACAGCCAGGATGGGTACTGAGTCCCTGAGCTGGCAAGTACCATGGAGGTCTCCAAAGCATTTCAACGCCATCCCCAGAAGGACAAAAGTCACAGCCTGGCTGGCGTGGCTGCAAGACCACAAGGTTTGGGGAGGGATGCTGAATAGAGGGGATTTCCAGTCGCTTTCCTGGAAACGGAGCCCATCCTGGCCTGAAGCGCAGAGATGCTTGCGCAGGGGTGAGGAGGAGGAGGAGGAGGAGAGCTGGCCGCCTCGCGAGGAGTGGAGTATGGCCCCGTCACATCTGGAAGAGATTTGTTCTGCCTTCCCCGGCGGAGGCGGCTGCCGTCGCCCCGGCTCCACTCCACACTGCAGCCCGCATGCAGGGCATAGGGACGGGGGTGAGGGGAGTGAGGGGCAGCCCCTCGGGCTGGGTGGGGAGATGCCCTGGCAGGCCATGCAGAGGGAGAAGACCCAAAGAAAGGGTCTTTTCCTGCCTCTCCCACCACCCCTGTCAGCTTTCTCTGAACAGGACATGTGGGAAGAAATCCCTGCCATACTTCTGGAAAGCAGGTCAGGATTTGTCCTCCTTTTCCCACTGGTGGTACAGCTCATCCCTCCTCAGACCTGAGCACATGCGCTCCTGTCTCCCTCCGAGATGCAGACCCACTAGAAGTACCACCAACATGCACAGTCCATGTCCTCTTAACCTCTAACAGAGAAGACCTCCACAGAAGGCAGAAAACCCAACTATCCCATTTCACAGAGGAGAAGCCTGAGGCTGAGAGGCTGAGACCTGTGCCAAAATCCTCCTGCTGCTTAGCAAACCTCTGGGCAATGACTAAGGTGCTCCTGCTGAGGCACCCCTGCACAGGCCACCTAAGCCCAGTGAGAGGCCAGGCTCCATTTTGACATCTCCTCTGCAGACATCTTGTCATCCCTTGAGTCAGGTCCTGCTTAACCCCAACAAGTCTCATCTTGTGTTTGCCAGCAGAGACACCTCCCTTCTCGTCAACAGGGCCCTGCTTGTGCCTGGCCAAATGCATCCCAGCTGAGACACTGAGTCTTGCCTGGAGGTCATGAGGGTCACTGTGGCACTGGGGATGCTGTGCCCACCAGCAGGTTTCTCCTCATTGGCACTGATAGGATCTTCTGCCCTGTGACCATCAAGGGACAAAGCAATGAAGCACAATGCCAGAGGGATGCGGTGTCCAATGTGTGGGCAGAAACCCTCCCTGGTGCCACCAAGGAGCACCTCCTTGAAATTACCCACTGCCACCCCCTCACCCTGGTCTGACGCCATGCTGCTGTTATGACTCTTGTCCTGGTTCCGTAACGCTTGTCCTGACCTTGTAATGCTTGTCTTGGCCCCATAACGCCCACCTGGCCCACACGGCCTCCAGGGAGGCTGTTATGCTGCTAATGCTCAACCCAACGCTGCCCACATGCCCTGGCATGACCATGCATCCCCAGACACCATTCCTGGTTGTCAGCACTCCACCGTGGGCACTGGGGACTTCGCACCCAATGTGGGATGGGATGACCACATCTGATACATTTGGGGTCACACACACAGGGGTCAAACTGCTTTCCTTTCCCTCCTGGCCAGGCTCCCCTAACCAGGTTGGCCAGCAACCTGGGCTTCCCCCTTCCTCCAAATCCATTGAGGCGGGTGCCCAGGAGCTGGAGGAGGCTGATGCCGGAGGATGGGAAATGGCACTGGGGAAGTGGAGGGGGGTGGGGGGGAGCGGCAGAGAAGTTCCTGAAGTTTTGTGTCCTGGATAGTTGGAATAAATCTCATTTTCTCTGGTCTCCTTGCCGAGGCGAGGATTGGCTCGGCGGTGCTG
>NW_010317613.1:14362-14646 GCF_000700745.2 Antrostomus carolinensis
AGGGGGGTGTACGCCTCCCCTTTCTCCACCCCTGCTCCAGGACACAGAGGCGGTAACCCTTGGAGAAAGTTGTGGGGGCCCACACGGAGCGTCTCCCAACTTTTTGGCCGGAGGACGGAAAAAAAAATAATAACCCTGGTTCGGAAGAGGTAAATGCTGAAAGTTTTGATTCCTCAGTTTGTAGGGCTGGGTGGGGGGTGTTCAGGAGCAGAAGGGAAAGGGTGGAGAGGGTGGTAGGAGAGGGAAGAAGACAGAAGGGTGGCAAAGCAATGGAGAGGGGGAGG
>NW_010317613.1:14829-15144 GCF_000700745.2 Antrostomus carolinensis
GGGCAAGGAGGAGGTCTCGAGGATAGGGGAAGGCAGCAGGGCACCCTCCCTCCCGCACCCCACTCTGGATACTCCTCAAAGCCTCGCAGGCGCCTCGATTTTGGGGGTTTGGAGGAAGAAAGGGAGCGGTTTCAGGCAAAGGGGCAGGAAGAGGATGGCTGGAAACCACCCGCCTTTGGAGCCCCAGCCTCCCTCCACGTCCCAGCGTGTCTGCTTGGAAAAATACTCTTGCTATACTGAGACATATAACTCTCTCTATATATATATATATAGTATAGCAGCCAGCAACATGGGAGTCAAGAGTCAGGCTTGCCT
>NW_010317613.1:15205-17507 GCF_000700745.2 Antrostomus carolinensis
TCCCCCTTCCCCAAAAGCCTGTCCCTGCTGGCTTTCCCCATCCCAAAACAAAGTGACCCAACAGGGGAGCCTCTGCCTCCCTTCCTCCAGCAAAAGGGAGGATTTTCGGCACTCCAGAAGTCTGGGAAAGATTTCCCGGCCGCCCACAGCCATTTCCAGCAGCTCTTCCCCCTGTTGAGACCACCCCAAACATCTCCTTGCCCTCCTTTGGAGTATGTCCCCTTTGGGGGGAGGGGGTGTAAGGAGAGGAGGAGGAGGCAAGAGGCTGCTTTCAGCAGCTCCAGCCAACTAGACATCTGGATTATTTTCCCCCCCTTTCTGGTTTCAGCTCTTCCCAGCAAGCAGAACAGCTCTGGCCATTCCTGGCGAGTGGAAAACCAGTGGAAACCAGCTGAACTCAGGGGGGAAACAGGGGAGGCCAGGCTGGGAGGAGGAGATGCCGACTGCTGGTCTTTGAGGGCAGGGGATTTCCTGCAGGAGGAGAGGAGGGAGCTGGGGAGAGGATATCGGGGAAGGGGAGGTCCGGACGGGTTGTGGGCTCGCTGTGCCGGGGGCTAGCAAATGCAGTGGGCTGCCAGATGGAAGCAGCGTCTGGACACACGGGTGGCTAGACAGGGGGTTCCCTTGCCCAGTGGAGGAAAGGAGAGAGCACAGGTCACTTTTTGCCCGCAGAATCACGAGTTTCCCTGGTGTGGAGGAGTCCACTTGGGGGGGAAGAAAGGGCTCAAAGGAGCACAGCCAGCAGGGAGATGCACTAGGGGCAAAGGGAAGGAGGAAAATGGGGGAGATTGGAGGGAGAAAAAGCTCAACAGTCCTGCCAGAAACCTGCCATCCAGGTAGGGCTGGGCACCAGCTGCCTCCCTCCTTCCTTCCCTCCTCTCCCAGGGCCTGTTGCCTGCCAGCAGGCAGGGAGAGCCGGGGGCCAGGCAGTGCTGGCTTGCGTCCCTGTGGTGGCCAAGGGACAAGGAAGGAGAAACGCTTTCCTGGCTCCCAGCTCAGTAGTTCTCCAGGCAGGGAGTAGGGGGATGCTCTCCTCCTGCATCTCCCTTTCCCTTGCCTCCCTACCCCATCCCCAGGGTGATGCCAGCCCCGGAACCCCACAGGGGTCTACAGGACAGCTATGCTGTACAGGGAACCTGAGGTGGAAGGGGAGGTCCAACCCCCAGATTAACCCTGGCCAGTGCAGCACAAGCTCCACATCACGCAGGCACCACTGCTGAAGGCACAGTCCCCACATTGGGTTTCTTAGAAGCTCCGATGTGTGGAGGGAAAGGAAAACTTGAGGGCTGTAACTCGCCTGATGATACCCTCTTCCAGGGTCACACACCTTCCTGGGGGACCCAGGGACAGCTCAAAAATGGGGTTGCATCTCTCTTCCTGTGGCCCCAAGCCTCCCATTGTGCTGCAGGGATCACCCCAGTGGCTTGCCTTGCACCCCAGAAGACCCTTGAGCCAGTGGCTATGGGTGAGCTTCTGCCAGAGGGAGGAAATTGCTCCCTGGTTGTCCTCCCCCCCTAAATCTGCCATGTGCCTGGCCTGTCCCAGCCGCAAGGCAGCACCGCATGGCCTCTGTGAGCAGGAGGCAGAGGCGGGCAGCACGAGCCAGGGAGCTGGGGGCCAGCAGGAAGCCATCCTGCCACCATCCTCACTGCCACCAGCCACTGCCACCCCAGGAGGCAGCCAATGGTGCTGGGAGCCACGGGGGAGGTTTGTTTTCCCTTCCCCAGGCATTAACCCCTGGCAGATAAGAGGGGCCCTGGGTGAGCAAACAAGGCCAGGGCAAGGCAAAAACACATGTAGCCAGCCAGGAGAGCAGCTCCATGCCCAGGGCTCCCCCTCACCAGAGGCTTTGCCTCCCTGGCACTGCCTGCCTGCTCTGAGGTGCCCCGGGCACAGGCGGGGAGGCAGGCAGCAGCTGGAAGATGGACAGAGCCTTGCAGCAGTGGGGGTCCCGGCACACAGGAACCGAGGGATGCGAGGCTCCTGCATCGCCTCTTGGCATGCTGCCCTCGGCAACCGTCCCAGCTGAAGGGACCCAGCTCCATCCCATTCCTCCAGCCCCTGAGTGGGGACTGAGCCCAGGGAGGGACACGTCCCCAGGCCACCCAGACCACTGATGCTCTGACGTGCCCCACACCCCAGATCCTCTCCTTTGCCCAACCCGCCCTCTTCCTCTTACCACACAGACCGACGGGATGCTGCTGATCTGAGTGTCCTCCCCGGTCAGCACCCTGCCATCATGTGTCCAGCTACTGCCTCCCCACCTGCCCCCCAGCACCTCCAGGACCCACCTGAGTGCAAT
>NW_010317613.1:17559-17923 GCF_000700745.2 Antrostomus carolinensis
CCAAGCCAGCCGCCCTCCCCGCACCCCCAGCTCCCTGCGGCTCTGACATGCCTGCCCAGCACCCAGGGACCCAGCCAGAGGAGGACAAACAAACCAATATACAAATACTGCATTTTTCCTCCCCGCCGCCCCTCCTCCCTGAGAAGCACACAGTCCCCAGGCCTCACCCTCTCCTGAAGGGTTCATCTGAATAGCAAAAAGAAGGGAGAGGTTTCTCGCCCCAGGAGCCTGGACAACCGGGCAGGGCACCGCTCTGGGAGGAGGTGCTGCCTGAGAGGGAAATCCTCAGCCTGGGTGGCAGGGTGGGTTTGGCAAAAAGCTGCTTTGCAGGCAGGAGAAACTGAGGCAAGCCAAGGGAGGTCAG
>NW_010317613.1:18029-18985 GCF_000700745.2 Antrostomus carolinensis
ACCCTCCCCCCTGTTGCTCACACACTGGCTGTAAGCTCCCTGGCCGGTCCTGGGGGCACAGCTGACAGCGTTGGGAAAATCTTCTCTGAGGGCTTCACTCTTCCTTTTGTCTTGTTTAGGTGGCGGACAAGGGGACCAAGGCACTTGCCCTGCCACCCCACCCCAAGCTCCTGTCACCCGCTGCCCCATCTGTGACCGGCTCCCAAGAAGACAGTGGATTAAGCCTTAAGCCTGCAGCCAGACACAGCTTCCAGTGGTCACCACAGCACCAGGAGTGACCCCAGACCCCCCCTGTGAACACCTCTGTGCTGCCACTGGGACATAACCCACTGTGGGTGATTCCATGAGCACAACATAGAACAGGGAAGCAGTGGGACAGGCACCCTTCCCACCCACTCAAAGCCAAGGTGACGTGAGCTGTTCCCTGAAGAGCACCGGAGCAGAATGGGGAGGCTAGGGATGTGTGACAGGCCACCCCAGTGCTGGAAGCCCGGCAAGGACTGTTTTTTGGGGCTTGAGCAGGAGCAGAGGTGAGGTGAGGGGTGCAACATGAGCTTGGGGAAGCTGCCGGTGCTCAGCTGGGTGTCAGGCTCCCATGGCAAGCGGCGGCTGAAGTCGGAGCTGACACCAGACATGATCAGCCCACCGCTGGGGGACTTTCGGCACACCATGCATGTGGGGCGCGGCGGGGACGTCTTCGGGGACACCTCCTTCCTCAGCAACCACGGTGGGGCCGACACCACCAAAGCCAACAACTTCTTCACCCGGACGCTGCGGCACGTCCGCCGGACACCGCTGAGGAGCAGGGGCAGCGGGGGCCAAGCGGGGGCCTCGCCCGCACCCCCGGCCATCTCGCCCATCATCAAGAATGCCATCTCGCTGCCACAGCTCAACGAAGGGACGTATGATGGTGGTGGCCGCCGGGGCTTGACCAGCAAGCTCTCCTTCAAAAGAGC
>NW_010317613.1:19017-20574 GCF_000700745.2 Antrostomus carolinensis
CTACGGTGAGTGAAGCGTGGGTCAGAGGCTGGCGCCCAGGCACAGGGCATCCTCTGCAGCCCCTCTCCATTGCTCCATGCTTCAGTTTCCCCACTGAGGTACTTTAGGCACTTGGCAGAGACAGGACATTTAAGAGCCCTCAGTCTTGGTAATCCTTGCAAGGAGATAACCTCTAAGCTTGCTTTCAACCACAGTCCTTTCTCCTGTCCTTGGAGGGTCTCCTCCCAGGGTGCCCCCCAAAGTGGGGCATGGAAGGTTTCTCCTCCTGTCCCTCTCCCATAGCCCCACATTGCTGGCAGCCTGTGTGGAGCAGTTGTGTGAGGGGGTGCCCCCTATCTCCTCCCAGCCCTTACACCTTCCCCATAAGCAGCCTCCCAGAGGAAGCCAAAGGCTGGGACAATGCCAACACCAGGGCTGCAAGGTCAAGGAGCCCCATGGCACAGCCTTCCTCACCTCCACGCAGATGCTCCAGCCCTGTCCCTAGCTGTGCCAATGCCTCCATCTCCATGTGCTCCTCAAGGGACTCCAGCCCCCTTCCCCATTGTGCCCACATCTCTCCCTGCCAGCTGGGGTCCAGGAGGGACCTTTGGGGAGGGTTTGTGGGGAGGATGGGATGCGACAGCCGGGTGGCTCTTCTCCAGCCTCACAGCACCGGGCTGTGGCTCAGCCTTTCCCCAGGGAGGGAAGTCTGGAGCAGAGGGTCCCGGGGGGGATGTGGGGGGCCTGCAGCAGACAGGGGAGGTGGCTGGGCTCAGAGGGAAAGGCAAGCTGAGGCAATGCTGCCATCTCCTGGTCCCACCTGCCTGGCTCAGCCCCTACCGGCATCTTACCAAGACCAGAGCCCACCTGGAGACCCTCCGCTGTAACTCTGGACTTTGGAGATGTTCACACAGACACTGGCCTGTCATTTAGAGGCCAGTGCCACTGACAGGAGCGTGACCTGTGCCACTTTGGTGGCAGTATCCCTTATCCCCCTCAGATGTAAGGCAGGTTTCCTCCCACCTAGCTGTGCCCCCCCTCACCAGCCATCCCTTCTGCCTTGCAGGGCTGGAGTCCGGGTTTTGCACCATCCCTCGCGTGCCTCGTTTGGAAAAGGCCCAAGAGAGTGCCTTCTCCGGGGAAGCAGAGCTGAAGCGCTCAGACTCCCTGCTTTCCTTCCGCCTGGACCTGGGACCCTCCCTGATGAGTGAGCTCCTCCAGGTGATGAGCTTCTCTGAAACCAATGGTAGTGAGGTAGGGGAGGATGGCCCAGACCTCCCATGTGGTGAAGGGACCAAGAATGGGGTCTCTCCAGCATCAAGTGCATCCCACGGAGAGGACAAGGCAACATCCAGCTTCTGGGACCACTCTGGGCAGAGCAGCCTGTCGGGGGCCAGCTCACTGCCGGGACTGTCAGTCCGTGCCAATGGAGAGGCACATGCCATCGAGGGTGCTGGAGAGGACCCGTCCTGGGCTTCAGGGCTGGGGACAGCAGCCAGAGCCACCCCGTGGCAGGGGCACTGGAACGACTGCACCATTGAGGCGGGAGAGTTTGACCGGGCAGCCCAGGTCCTGGCC
>NW_010317613.1:20597-21627 GCF_000700745.2 Antrostomus carolinensis
CGGAGAAGGGCGAGGGTCCCCGGCAGGCCCGGGCGCAGAACCTGTGGGAGAGCCCCAGCAGCAGCTCGTGGCGGTCGCAAATGACAGGGGAAAGCCAGTCCCCTGAGACCACCTGGAACCAAGGAGAGGAAGAGGCTGAGCTCTCCAGCCTGCAGGAGGGGTATGCTGGTACCCGGGGGAGATGCAGCAATTCCTTTGAGTATGCCGATGAGGAGGAGGAGGAAGACGATGAAGTCAAGGTGTGAACAGCCATCCCTCCCGTCACAGCCCCCTGCCAGAGGCACTGGTGCCAGGGTCTTCACCCTCCTCCCTGTCCCCCACCCTCAGGTGCCAGCACCACCAGCAGACCCAGTGGGCAACCTCCTTGCCAAGCTGGGGGCACTGGGGGTGCTGGAAGCGGGGCAGGAGGAGAGCCCATCTCCTGGGGGGCTCCCTGGGGCTGGGCCAGGCTGCTGTGGAGGCCAGTGAGGGCCGTGCATCACGGCGCCGGGCACTGCCGAACCACCCTCCCTGCCGTTAGACACCAAAGGGACGTTCCCATGTGCCAAAGAAAGCCCAAACCCCTTCCTACCCCATTCTGTTCTCCCTGGCACCCCCTCTGCCATCCCTCAGCCTGGACCCGCCAGCATGTCTAGGGAGGTGCCCCATCCTCCCACCAAAGCCCCCAACCAACAGGTGCCTTCCTGGAGATATTCCCACTGATAGCCCTGGCACATAGGGGATGGGGGTCTCTCCAGCTCCAGCTGGTGCAAGCCCCCCCTGTATAGCACATCTGTCTATCAGGGAAGGACAGCTGGGGGCTCAAGGGGCAGGCAAACCCCACAGAGCTGAGCTTTCTCTTTTCCCCTCCCATAAGAAACCTGTGAGCTCAGTGTTCAGGAGGTGAGAGCACGCACAGAGATAATCACAGAGGTCTTTCCACTTGCCTCCTGCTGCTGAGCCTTTGCTTAGGACCGCTCCTTTTCTGACCCCCGCCCCCTCGCAGCAGGGAGGGGAGAAACTTCTTGGCTGGCTGGAGGCAGAGGCGAGG
>NW_010317613.1:21810-22040 GCF_000700745.2 Antrostomus carolinensis
GATGGCTAATGCCCCTCGCCGAGCTGCCCTGGGCGATGTGGCCGTCCTGGAACGAGCTGCCCCCCACGCTGCCCTCTGTGCAAACTGGCCCTCACAGAAGCGCCTTTGTGCTGCAGCGTGGAGACGGGATGCTCAGGGGCTGAGGTCACTGGAGGGACCCTCACAGGACCCCCCTTGTTCTCGGGGAGAGCAGTGGGTGTGCAGTGGGGGGAGATGCCAGGCTGTGGCCA
>NW_010317613.1:22079-23253 GCF_000700745.2 Antrostomus carolinensis
GGAGCTCTTTGGAGCAGAACACAGAGGCTCCGGCGTGCCGGCGTGATGCATGTGGGAGTGCCACTCACAGCCAGGCCATCGAGGTTACAAGGACGCCCACCTCCCCCAGCCTCCCCCGGCGGCTGCCTCGTGCCAGCCCACAGCAGAAAGCCAGGGCAGGCAGCAGCTTCAAGGAGCCCCTAGCTCTGGCCACTGACACCCAGCAGGACCAGCCTCATCACCCCTGAACCCTCAGGGTGGGGACCCTGGCTCTCAGGACAAGCTCCCCTGCCCTCTGCTTCCCAGAAGGTAACACAAGCTCCAGACCAAAGACCCACATCCGTGGAATAGCCTTTCTGCCTCCACTCTGTATCCCATGCACTTATTATTGTCCTTATTAAAGCAGTTTTGATACTAACTTCTCCTCTGGTGCCTCCCCTCAGCTGCAGCGATCTTACTGTCTTCCTTATTATGTCTGATGGTGCCCCAGCCACAAAATCCCATCCTCTCCACTCTCAGCAGGATTTTCCAGCACTTTTGGGATCCGTGGATTAATTAGCCCCGTACTTTTCCACTCACTGTGGCTAACTCCTATCCACGCAGTCCTACATAGCACACAGGAGGGTGCAAAGCTGCTTCTCCAGCCCAGCAACAATTCACTTGCAGCTTGAAGCAGACTGGTATCCTTCCCAAAGCTGGCTTGGCTACAGCCCTTCCAGCCCATCAGACATCCTCTGCCCGCACGCTCAGGCAGCAGCGAGTCCTGCAGGTTGGGCAGCGAGGAAGTGGAGAGGAAGGGCAGGGATGCTGCCACCTTGCCTTGGGCTGGGCTCTCCTTAAGATGCTCTTCTTCTCTTCTCTTCTCTCATCCCAGCCTTAAGAGCCCCAATGTCTGCTGTCACACATCAGGCTTGTTTAAGTCTGGTGAGACACTTTTTAATTAGAGCTGTGGCATCTGATAATCAGCACTGATTGCCTGTAGTCCCAAGTGAGGGACACAGACTGTGAGATGCTGAGCCACATAACCCAGTCGAAACCCCGTCCTCCCTCCCCACTGCCTTCCCCTGCCTCACTTTCACTGAGTAGGGTTAGGTGTGGAAACGTTAGAGTAATGGATAAACCAGCTGGAATGTGCCAGCAGGTAAGTGAGGTGAGATAAGGGGGAAAGGAGGAGACAACTCCTTATCGATGGCAG
>NW_010317613.1:23292-37914 GCF_000700745.2 Antrostomus carolinensis
CTAGTGCTTTGCATGGTACCGGGAGGGCAAGGCACCCCTTCCTCCTGCCCGCTGGCTGTGAGAGCAGCCAAGAGGAACCCATCAAACCCATGCCCTGAGGTTCCCAAACCTAACACTGAATTATGCACTTCTGTGGCACCAGATGCCACATCATTCACGTCAATGCTTTTGTTCCCCTCCCTCCCAAAAGGGGTGCAGGAAGCAACGGTGCATTGTGAAGAGATTACACAACCACTCCCCAATCAATCACCCAGTATCACCCTCCTCCTGAACCCCACCTGCAGCCAGCTTAGCCCTACGTACTATCCATTCAACCTCGCATCCTGGTCTGACCTGGAAAAGCACCTGGCATTATCTAGGAGCTATTTCCATCCAACAAGGGCTCCTCTTGCTGGTGGAAAAACCTTGGGTTTTGTTGGTGTCTCACAAAGAGACAGAGATCTTGTAGAAGCCAAAGCAGCTGGAGCAAGCAGCCTGCCACTGCTTGGGTTTTTATTAGAGCTCAGAAGTGGTGCCCATCAGTCCAGCTTGAAGGAGGTGACCCTGAAGCCTCCCTTGACGCTCATGTAGCTGATCTTGTTGTAGCAGTGCCTGTTGGGGAACTCCACTTCATGCCCATCAGGTAGTTTCACTTGGAATTTGTCTGCCAGCATTTCAATGAGGATCTGGGAGAAGAGAGGGGAGGAAGGGCAGGAATTGGGGACAAGGAGGAGATTAGGAAGTGAGTATCTAGGCAAAAGGCCTGACTGCTACATGTGAGGGTCAGACTTGGTCTCTACAAGCCTTAAGCAACATGCCTGGGGTTGAGCTGAGGGGGATACAGTAAAGGAGCAGTTGATACCGGGGGTATCTAAACAATAGCACGGAGACAGGACATCTCCTGGGGCTGTTTCAGCTACTCAGATTGTAAATTCAGTTAAACCCAAGTGTGTCTTTATATGCCACATGGCTTAGATCTGCTCTGAACAGGCAGAGTAAACCTGACAACCCAATTCCCTCAGCAGCTCACCAGAACCTGGAAAAAGGAGCTTCACTGATAAACATGCTCAAGCAGACAGGACAAGAACGCAGTGCTGTTCATTACAAATTAATGGGGTTGTTCCTCCAAGCTGTCACCTCGACACCCCTTACCCAAAAGCCAGCCGTGACTGAGGAAACAACCTTCCCCTCTACAGCAATAGGAACAGGACTGCTCCTAAATGCAGCCCTGTTAATGTCTCAGGACATCAGATGGGGTGAGACAGCAACTAGGACAGTATCCTTGGCAGGAGGAGAGGGAAGGCAGATTTGCAGAATGGATCCAGGAGCAGTGAAAACAGAACAGCTGAGGAAGAGGTTTTTGGACACTGATCCAAACTGTATTTGCATAGGAGGGAATTAGGGAGAGAAATAAGTAGAGAGCAGCAAGATCTTGCTTCTTGGAGATCCCTTTTACCTTCATACATGCCCCTGATGCACTCACCTGCTGAGCAGGTATGGAGGGCAGGAAGCACTTATAAAGCCTGAGACAGACAGGGCTCACACAAAGTTGCCAGAAGAAGCATTGAGGTTTTGAAGGAGATGTGGAAATGGCAATCAGAACCAAAAACCCAAGGGATGAGGACAAGGGGCTGCTGGGAGGGAGCAGGAGGCATTGGATAGGGACTAGGATACAGGCATCTGCTAACCCCCACCACACACACACACACCCCACAACCCCATGCCAGCACAGACCCCTCACCTTGATAGTAGAGCCCTTGGAGAAACAGAGGTTGTTATCACGATGCTCTGCCTGCCAGGCTTTGGAGCACCTGGAGTTGCAGACGATGACAGACTCATTGAAGCGGGGATTGAAGTGAAGAGCCAGATCTGAGGAGCTGCAGCCAAGATTGATGCTGAAGCTGTGGGTGAACAGGAGGAAGGTCAGCCGCAGAAGGAGGACAGGGTCTTGGAAGACCTGAGATCCAACACATGGCCCTGCACCCGGTTCCTCCATCAGTGCTGCCTGTTTCCTCATTCTGCTCAGGAACTGCGGGAGTTTGCACAGTGGTGCCATAGGGGCTCCCCTAACACTGAGCTGTGCTCACACTTTTTGTCCCTGGCGACCTTGGAAAACCACCTCCCTCTGCAGCCCACCTTCAGTGCTGGCAAGTTGAGGTGGTTTCTTTGTACTTACCCATCAGCATCACTGGATACCTTGCCCTTGATCTTCAGGGTGTCCCCAGTCTTCATATCCAGGTTGAAGATTTCAAATTTTTCCTAAGGCAGAGAGAAAAATAGTCTGTGGGGCTCCTTCAGCCATTCCCCCACCTTGCTACCACAAGTGAGAGGGTGCTGCTTGGAGAAGGTGCCCCAGCCAAAAGAACATCTACTGCTTTCAGCTGGTGTTCCTCCCATGGCCAAAAACTCCCCGTGCTGGAGGTCTTGCATGGGCTTCTCACTCAGTGAGGGAAGAGTGGGCTGTGTGAAGCCAGCAAGGGAGAAAAGACATCAGAGAAAGAAGAGATGAAAGCAGGCTTGCCCTCAGCAGAATGAAAGGAGAGCGTAAGAGCAGAGGTACAAAGAGGGTTAAAGCAGAGGGGCGCAACCCAGGGTTTGGTGGGCAGCATTGCCTGCAGCCCAAAAATTGCAAGTGGTGAAAGCAGAGGTGGCTGTGGCTTGCTGAACTGGGGACCCTGGGTGACAGAGAACAGGAGCAGCAGCCCTTACAGCCATCTTCCCCAGGGGACAGAGTAACCAGGCAGGGAGCCACCAGTGGTTTAGCTCAGAAACACTTTGCACAGAGGACCTTACATCCCTAGACTTCCTTGTGGCTTACACATTAACAGCCTCAGTTAACTCCTGCCTCTGTAAGGCCCCACTGGCTGCTATTAAGCCAGGAGACTTTGATCCAAAGAAATAGCTTCCCTATGTAGACTTCCTCTCAGTAGGGACTTTTGGAAATACAACCAATTCCCATCCTCCTCAGTGGGCTCTCACTGGAGGGACCACCACACACAGCCCTTAGTGGTGTTACTCCAGCCACCACATAGGACAATCATCTTCCCAGCTGGCCATGGAGGTGTGACCACCACGTTCACTTCTTTTCTGCATGTAACAGCGCAGCCAAAAGAAGCCTCTCAGATCCTTGCTTTTGTGGCAGGAGGCAGCCCTCAAAATCCGCACCAGCACACCAAAATGGTCCCCACCATCCCTCCCCATGGTGCTCTGAGGAAGGGCTCCAAGGGGCTCAAGAAGAGGGCAGCCAACACATCCCGTCTAGATGACATGAGCTCTGAACAGTCCTTTGCACAAGACATGAGTAGCATCCCAGCTCCTTCCCTTCTTGCAGCTCTAGATGCAGCCCCAGCTGCATAGATTGCACTAGCAATAGGTGGGAGCTCCCTGCAACCTCCCATCTGAGCTCCATTGAAACCCAGAACTTTTAGCCTGAGGAGCCAAGCACAGCAGGTCCAATAGCCCCATCCTCCCTAACCCTAAGACATGGGAATGTTGTCCCCACAGGGGAGCATCACCCCTGATGTCGCCTTCCCAGGTAAGAGCTACGAGTCCGTAGACAATATCCCAGCTTTGGTTGAAAAAACCGGTGCTGTATTCCCAGACTCCAGAAGTCAGTGGGAAAGTAAGAGGGAGGCCAAGGCCTGGGAGACCAGCAGTCCCTCAGCCACCCTTCCCAAGCCCTGCAGAGAACAGCTGAGTGAAGTCATCCTGCTGCTGCAGAGCCAGCTGGGAGACGGCTTCTGCCCTTCCCCAAAACCTCCTGAAGCAAGCAAAGGTAAATGCTGATAAGCACTCCCTTCCCGGAGGTGTTTCCTATGAGCAGGGGGCCATAAAGCCCAGCAAGCTTGGGAAATTTGTTTGCTGTTGAGGTCACTGAAGCTGTTGGTGAATTTCCCCTGGGCTGAGCGTGGAGCCAGCAGGAGCAGGTGCTGGGGATGGCGGCTCCTGGCACTGGGTCTTTTTCCCACTGACGCATCCCACACACACCTTCATGTCACCCTGCTACCCTTCAGCCATCCCAGGGAAAGCCCAGAGCCCCTCCTCCCAAAATATCCCACTGGCTCCAAGAGGTTTCTCTTTCCAGCAACTCATGTTGTCCCTTTGTGGGGACAAGGGCAGGACAAAGACAATGCTTGCATAGCCAGCATCAGGGTTAGTTACCTGAATGCACACGAAGCCAGCAGGGAGAAACAAACACTTCTGGGGCTCAAGAGATGACATCCCAAGACAGACCCTTAACTCAGTCAGAAAAATCCTGTCCTACGTGGCTGGCTAAAGTGACACAGGAACGTCGCAGCAGTGACCAGACACAGATCCTGGGCCAGCAACCTAGAGGAGCCTTCACCCCAGTTCCCACACAGCCCAGCATGGAGCAGACAGAAACATTGCTGTGACTGGGATTCATCCACTGAGCCCACTGGCTGAGCGTGAGGCTGCCCAGGAAAGAGCACGATGTGTCTGAGGGACGGGGAAAACTGCCCGTGCAGAGAGTTATGTGCAGAGCCGCGAGTACCACGGATGTGAGAACATGCAGGGAGGGAAGACGGGCAGGAAAGAGGCACGAGCTGCTCAGAGAGGGGCCGTGAGACTTTATCAAGATAACATTAACCCCCCTCCTACAATGCTCAGCAGGGGCGTTCACCCCCCTTTTATTTGCCACTGGGAACAATAGTGGGAAACCAGGCAGCAACTCTGCCAGCGCTGGTGACTTCCTTCGTCTGCAGAGCTGAACCTCCGCATGGTCAGACACCAGCCCTGTGCAGATGGCCCCTCTCATGCCCCCCACGTAGGAAGGGTCTGAGACTTTACAGACCCTAGAAGAACTGAAATCCTCCAGTGCAATTGGAGGTGGCATCGGGATGATGGACGGTGACAGGGGCAGGTTGATAACTTCCCTGCAGACACTGCAAAGCAGAAAGCCCAAGGAAACAGTGACATGATGGGAATGTAAATCCCAAAGAAAGAGGAAATCTGGCTAAAAGGCATCTGCAAAGGAGGTGGAGAGAGGAAAATACAAACAATGGTTGTGGAAGACAGCAGTCAGCGGTGCAAGTGATCCAGGAACCCTTCACCCTCAGAGAGACAATCCTATAATAGGGTCCTTGCCTGGGAGTTTCTCTCCAGGGCAACTGTAGAGATGTTCATCCTGGCCAGAGGGCAGTTGGCCCGTACTGGTGTGGGATGCCCATGTTCACACCGCTGGCACCGGAGGAGGCTTTGCTGCATTCCCAAAAGGTGCCTTGGAACAGCAGAGTCCCACCAAGGAGTCACTGGTTGTGAGGGTGGGGGCCATGTCCAACCTGATGGCAAGTCGAGCTTCCAAATGGGGTGCAGGCAGGCATGAAATTTTACATGGAGAAAAGAGGAAAAATGGTATTTTAAAGAGGGAAGAGACAAATGCAACTATGTGTGCTTTCATCCAGAAGGGTGGCAGACCAGGTCGTCTGCAGAGTGCTTTCACCACATGAAATGTGGCAATTTCATTTGCAGAGGTCCCATGAGGTAGGTTTTGCAGTTAACTGTCCTTCCTAACCTTCTCTCTAGTCCTGGGGGGAGCTCAGGATCCTTGGGGTGGCTCCAAAAAGCAGCACCTCATGTACCATTGCCCAGAGCTGCCACCTCTACCGTAGGGCACCCACACAGCTATTGAGAACAGACCGAATGCCACCCTCCCCAGCACGCTGCCAAGATCCTCGGCAGCATCATTACTGGCAGCAGTATTTATTTTGTTTTCTTCCTTGGGCAGGAGATACGCCAGCTAGGTGTGAAGCCCTGAGGAAAACCAGAGGCTTCCCCAATTCCCAGCCAAGGTAGCCCAACCGCCCCAGCTGTGAGAAGTTTCTCAGGGCCTTTTATGGCAGGGGGCAGCCCCTAAAATCCATACCAGCACACCAAAATGGTCCCCACCATCCCTCCTAATGGTGTCTGAGGAAGGGCTCCAAGGAGCTCGGAGGACAGGACAGCCAATGCACCTTCTCCAGATGACACAAGCTATGAATAGTCCCTCATAGGAGTGACAGGGGTCTTCACCAGATGTGATGCTCAACCCAGAAGGGAAGAGGGAGGGAGGGGGAGACGAGGTGGCCATGCCAGCTGTGGGAATGCCTCAAACCAAGCCCTGTGAGAAGAGGCCAGAGATCCCCTTAGCACCCTAACGAAAGGCTGTGGTTTCAGAATGGCACTAATTAGTGGCACTGGAGGAGGACACTGCAGGGGGAAAAGGCGCCTGTCCCATTCTGCACTCAAGGCACCAGGGAGCCAGAGCTGAGGACTAGGCATCCGTGTCCGCTCAAGGCAAAGGGAGCTGGAGAGAGCAACCATACATTCTTTCTCGGAGCAGCAGCTGCTTGCTCTGCTATTATTTCCTACTGCTTCATATAATTTGTACTCCACAGCGAGCTATTGTCCCTTTCCACTGGTTATTTATTTCCTTGAATAGCCTCTGGGGAAGGATTTCAGTGCGGGAGTAAAGAAAAAAGAAAAACCCCACACAATAAATATCGAGCGGTGACCTGATTTAAACCATGTTCTCTGACCTCATCTGGGCCCTGGTTGCAGTTCCTCTCCATAGTTGCAATTAAGCCATGTTTCTGACTCAGTTTCCCCCTTTTATGAAGCCTAGCGAGGAATGCTCCCTGCCTTAGAGGGCTGTGGGGTGGATTGCAAGAAGCTGAGCTCTGGATTTTCAGAGGCCAGGGCTCAGGACAGGACCAAGAAGAGGCTTCCATTACCTTCTGGTGGAGCTACTCAGTCCTCCTCCTGCCAGCCACAAAAATTCCCAGATAGGTTTGACGGGACTGGTTTCCCCTTTAAGTGAAGAGGTGTTAGCTTGCCTCTCAGCAAGTAGTGCTGCAACCCTCACCCAACTGATCCCTAAGGTCTGAAAGCCAGACACCTTCCTAAGAGAGGAGGACCGGGAGAACAAAAAGGACTTACCTCAGCCAAACACTGAGGCAAGCAGGAGACTGGATAAGCAGGTCTGTGGATCTGGAGGGTGCATACAGGAGAGGGTTTTCCAGGATGCAGGAGAAGCCAAGTCACTGATGAGCACAAGGAAACTGGTGCCCATGAGCACTAACCTCCTGCCTAAGAGGTTAACCAGAGTGGGACAGCTCCTCTAGGGAAGACACTGAATCCTCTGCATTCAAATCAACTAAAACAGGAAGGAACAAAGAATTGGAGGTGAATCTCCTACCACCCCTCCTGCCCCATCTCCCTGACTGTGTCACCCGGAGCCTCTGTGGGAAGTATGGAAGTAGCGTCCATGCTCTGAACCTGGGGGCAAGGGATTACAGGCCATCAGCCTCCTGCAGGGTCTCCACCAGCCTCATCCCTCTTCATCTGTAGGGTGCAATTTCTCTTCCTTAGGATGCAGGGAATAAGGAGGAGGAAGGACAAAGCTGGCTGAAGAGCTAAAATGTGGAAAAAAACCCACCTTTCTTCAGGGTAAGGAGTGAAGTGGAGGTAAGCAGTGGAGGGAACCTGCACCAAGCAGTGGAGCAGATCAAGAGCACAGGGGAGGGAGGTAGCCTCAGACTCCATCTCTCTCCCTACCCTATCAGAAAGGCCACAGTGACTGGCATCTCCCATCTCCATGGGAAGCTCAAGTGCACTCTGATAGATGATTTCCATTCCCAGGGCCAAGCTATGTCCTTATGCCTTCAGAAGGGACATCTCTCTCAGGCAGCTCTGAAGTCTACAACAACACTTCCGTGTGCTGCACGTTGTGCATAGAGAAGGGAGGAAGGTAGTTCCTGTGCATAGGAGCTGCTCATAAGGCATCAGGGCCATTTCATCAACCCAAGCAGCCAGATGAGTCACATCTTACTGGTTCCCAGCTTGCCTGAGGGGCAGCAGAATTAACAGAACCAGCAGAGGGTGGGGAAGGGAGGTCAGAGGACTGATTACATGCCACCCAGTTCCATTTCCAGCCTTCATTTCTCTAATTCTTTCCCTCATGGGGGCACGCCAGGAATGTGGGATGTGGGAAAGGCTTTCAAAAACACGTCTGGAGAGAAAAATGTACTTGTGTTGAAAGCTTCCCTACTGGCAAAGAGAAGATGCATAGAAGGCCCATGGCGTTCCCCTCTCCTGGACATTTGTGATCTCCCAGCCTTACCCAGACTTGCTGCACAAGGTATTATTAGCTTAATGGGAAAAGGATTTTCCGAAGAGCTAGCCACAAAGGATCAGCTTCATCAGGTCTTATGCTCCACTTGCATCTTGCATTAAAAGATTAAGATCTCCAACAGCTTTATCCTACCACTGAGTAAGGAAGATGGCACCCACCTCATCTTGTACATGGGGAAATTAAGGCAGAGATACCAAAGCACACATCCAAAAAAACTCTCTTATTTAGTGTCTCATCTTAAAGCTCCCATGGACATATTTAATAAATAAATAAATAATTAACTAAATCCAGCTTTGCAAACCTGTCCTAGAAGCTAAAAGGAAGCTGAGTTCCCTTGGATAAGGCAGCCTGAGTATCAGAGACGCTGATTTCTCACCATACCACCTACTATCAGTAGGAGGTACCAAGGCATTTAGTGCCTCTGAAATAAATTAGCCCTTGGGTGGGTCCAATTAAGTCTGAAAACCAGAGGCATTCAGAGTGAACAAATGGCTTCCAACAGTGGAAGCCAAGGGACTTCTGAGATGCCCCAAGCCCAACTCCCCTGACTTCAAGGGGACCATTTCCCACAACAAAGACAGCGTGAGGCCAGCTGGCTGGAACTCAAATAAGCAGAAAAGAAACACAGTGTTGGCCATACACAAAAGGTCCATGGGGACCTCCCTCCAGTGAGCTCCAAGCAGCCATCCCAGATTCAACCCCACAGGACAGCAAGGGCATGCAGCGAGAGTGACTGCCGAGTCCCGGCGCACAGTGGTCCATCGTGCACAGGGAGACAAAGGCTGCTGGCACCGCACAACTCACTTTGAGTGTTTCTCACGGGCTCCAGTGCTCAGCCCAGGCGGGTTGAACAACTCTGAGGACTTGCAGGAATCCTTCAGACAAGTAGAATCCATCTGAGTCACACGCACGAGGCACGACGCCAAGGGTGGCTCATCCACTGGAGAAAAAAAAGAAAGAAGAAAATGCTGAAAATGCTAAGGGAGAAATAGCAAGTTTTGAAAAGCCACAAGAACTCACAGCTCATGGGCTGGAAAGAAGGGGAGCAAAAAAAAATAAATAAAATAAAAGGTCTGTTTTCCCATGTTCACGTCACTAAAGCCAAATATCTTTCATCCCCGCCAGGAAGCAGCAAGCCACCTTACTACCCTCAGCTTTGAGCTGGTCTGAAGGGATGACCCACCCTGGATCTAAGGGCATGGCTGAGGTTTGCAGAGGAAGAGGTTGTCAAGTCAAAACTATCTGTTGCTCCAAAATCAGTTTGAAAAAATTCTCTTTGATGGCCCTGCAAAATGAAATGGTAAAAACCAAACCAGATGGAAATAGGAAAGAAAAGCTGCCCCAAAAAAGGGAATCCAAATCCCAAAATGACTGACTCAGTGCAGGCAATGGGCATCTAAAGAAGGAACTGCAGGCATCTGAAGGAGACCTAAGAAAAGACATGCTCACACAACCAACTCACTGTTCCTCTCCTCCCCAGTTCCAGAGGGAAGAACATCAGAAATACATGAACCCATGGACCCTCAGAGAGAGCCACAGGCAAAAGAGCTAAGCCTGACCTGCTGAGAAGCTCCAAGGACAACCAAAGAGCAGAGGAGGTCCCAACTCTCACTGGCACAAGGAGCGCTAAATTACTTTTTCCCCTGCTTCCCACTGAGGAGCTACAGCCACAGCCTTGCTTAGAGCTGCCACCAGGTGAAGGAGCTTTTGAAGCCAGCACCTGATCTTGCTGGGTCATGGCACTGCCCAGAGATGTTTCATCTCCACGTGGTACCACAAGGAGCAGAGCAGCAGCTGCTTGAGCTACTTTGCACTGCTGGGACACTTCAACTCCCCTCCCAGCACTATACTGGGCACTAAAGGACACCCTGTGCATTTGAGGACACCCTGTTTTGCCTACCAGTCCCATGTGGGTGTCCTGTCCTTCCTCTGGACTGCTCCTGTGAGCCTCTGACCCATCCCATGTAGTCAGTAGTACATAAGCCCTCACTTGACCACAGTGGATGTTTATTTTGCATTCCTCGTAGTCATGCTAGGCTGTTTGTTCTCTCTGGCTCTCTTTTCCTTCCAACCAGTTTGTGCCTCGTTCTGCTGTCCTTATTTTCCCCACCACTGGCAAGACACCCAGGCCAGAACCCGGCTGTGTCTCTCTGACTGCCCCCAGATTTCTTTGTGCTGGTCCCCCTGAGAGCCCCTCAGCAGCAATGCTTTAATTACCATCAGAAACCTGGATGGAGAAGACTTGCTCCAGAGAGGGGCAAAGGGTATTACAAACTAAATGCTTTGAACACGACTCACACCAGACAAATCTTATCATATCCCAGGCTGAATAGCCCCAAACACATTGCCATTTACCGTGCAACAAACAGACTTGCCAAGCCAAGAGATCTTTTAAGAACAATGCAAGGAGGATCAGTGGCTGCAACTGCCAGGCAAGTTCCCATCTGCACGCAGATAGCTTATCTCTTCTGTCAAGATGGGACATGCATCAATGTCTGCTACACAACAGCAGGGAAAAGCTAGTGGAGACCTGCTCTCTGGTCCTGAACATGCACGTAGCACTCCTTACAACACTGTCCCTGAGGAACATCTCTATTACTCACTCGGTCTCATTAGGAAAGGGGTGGGAATCTTTCCTGAACAGTTCCAGCAGAGACACAGCTCCCCAGGGACCCGGCTCAGGATGAGCTGAAGAGAGCCTGGCGCCTGCTCTGGACACCAGCAAGCAGCTGGCCGGCCACAGGAGCAACACAGCTAGGTGCTGGCTGGACGAAGGGGTCTCACAGCCCACCCTTAAACCACACTGCGACACTGCTGTTTGTAACCCCATCAACTCCCAGCACACATCCTCCTCCCAAAATTCAGCCAGGCCACTGCTACGGGGAGACGAGCTACTCGAGACACAAAGCTACTCTGTGCAAGGAGGGAGGTGGAAAGAGGAGAAGCCTCTGCTGGGAGCATCTCCTCCTTCTGCTCAGAGGAGGGAGACCTGGGCTGTAAATCAGGGGTGGCAACGGTGCAACGTGGTTGCAGTGAGACCCAGAAGGTGGACACTGCCTTCGAAAAGCCCACTGGGCTGAGGGGAACAGCAGCGTGCCGCTTGAACACAGCCCCTCCAGGCAGAGGCCATTCGGAAGCACCCGGAGGTGTGTGCCTGAGACTTCTTCTCCTGGCTGGGGGACTCATCTGTCAGCAGCACATTAAATGGGGGACACATGAGTTCTGCCCCCATTCTGCTCCCTGAGTGAATTGCCAAGCCTGATGTAGTTTGTGGTGGTGGGGGAACAGGACAGAACTGTGTGTGCACAGGAAGCCCTTGCAGAATGGCGTGCTCTGTGGCAACATGGTGGGCTCCTCGTTCTGCCTGCCCAAGGCAGGAGAGCTCTGGGGGCAAATTCAATGTGTCTGTGCACTCAGGCCTGGCTGATCCTCTACATCCAGGAGCTGACCCCCACACCCCCATGACCTCATGCACTCGGGCAACACTTCCCCATAGCATCTCTCCCACCCCCAAGGCAGGAGGTCAAACATGGCCAGTGATCCATAGCATGGTATAGGACACTGAGTCACAACCCTGTGTTCAGCCGTGCCCAGCAGACAGACTGTTTCCCAGTTTCAGTCTGGCCCACACGCTCCCACCCCACACATTCACCTACAACCTGTTGTGTAACATTTCCCATCTTCGGAGAGGGAAAAGGTGGAAAATTAGGGGGTAAATATGCAGGCTGCAGGCAACTGCACTTCAAAAGCTGCCTTCAGAGGGACCTGAGCTTACAGGGTGTAGCCATTTCGCTCTTGGTCCCAATAGCAAGGAGCAGGGCACAGCTCCCATCCATGGGGTTAAACACGGGGAGACACCAAGGCTCTGCTGGGAATGGTGTCCAGCCCACCCTGTCCCCCAGCCATGCCTGGGCGCCGCGGCACAGCCCAAAACCAGGCCAAGGGAGGGTGCTAACAACCTCACGGCACGAGCCATGGTCCCCAGGCAGCGCTCGGGCCTGGCCCTGCTCCTGTTGCATTTACTAAGACAGACGAAGTCAGAGAGACCAGAAAGGAGCCTACAAAAGGCCAGGTCCTCCCTTGGGAAATCTGTGTGCACAGACTCTGCATCTCCCTCCTCCTCCTGGGTCACCGTTTTCTTTTCATTCCTAACCCCATGTCCACCATGCCCTGGCACTGGGTTCACTCTGCCCCGCTGCTCCTCGCCGCCGCCGAGAGCGGGGCTGAAGCTGCCCGCAGTGCCAAGCGGCAGAGCCCGAGCAGCCAGGCTGGAGGGAGAGAGCCACCAGACTGCTTCCTCCTGCTGTTTCAAAGTCCAAATTTAAGCCAGCGCTGAAGTTTCCTAGGGAACCTGAGGCAGCTGCAGCCAAAGCAGGATCGCTGGCAAAGGGGGATTTTCAAGCCCGGGCCAAAACCCATCTATTCAAGCTCACCAGCTGCCAAACCTGAGCCAGCTGCACAGCCAAGAGCACATGCATTCAGCACTGGGGCACCCTGCAGCGGGAATGCCTCCTCCCCGTGCCACGTTGTAAAAGAGAGGCTGCACACGGCTGCGCCTCTGAGCTCCCTGGGCTGCTGCTACGCTAAACATCCCCAGCAAATGCTTCACTAAGTCACACTTCATTGTCGCCGCAATGCAGGGATGTATTCATCATCCAGGCTTGGGGATTTGCCGCAGCTGGGCTCCCTGATTTGCTCCAGGATGCCTAGTTTCATGTTGCTGATCTCTGCTCGGATCGTGCTTGGATGCCCATGAAAAATGCCTTTGCAATAGGATTTTTCTCCTTTTTCTCCCTCCTGCTGTTCTTTACAGCCAAACTGTATCTCAGCAAAATCCAGGCTCTTAGACTCTAAGCACAACACTCATGGTTTATAATGATACCCCTTCCGCCTGCTAGTGATAACACAGCAAGTGGGGGCAGAGCGAGAACAGGTGAATCTGTTCACCATTTCAAGTGCCCCTCTCACCTGAATCCCCAGCACATTGTACTGGTAGCAGATCTGTTCCAGCCTGGAGCTGATCTCATCAGCAGTGCAGGGAATGACTCCATCAACGCTCCCCCTTGTGGGCTCCAGACTTCCATGCTCGCTTCAGCCCCATAAATTTAAGCTGCTCTCTCTAACCTGACAGGTCTTCCTCTCCCTGTTGTTTTTTGCTTACCCAGGTACAGAACCTATCAGTCCCCAAGACAGCTACGACTAGGGCTTGGGTCCTGTTGATTTTCTTTTGTCTTTGCCTGCTGATGATACTAGTCCTCAGCAGCAAGAGTCTTCCCATGTTCTCAGAGTATTCCCTGGTTGTCCAGAATCACTTGGAAAGAAAATATTGGCAGCAGCCGAGCCTTCCCCAGAGGATAACGAGGCACTGCCGCTCCCTACACTGGCCAGGAGGGCACTGCCGCCAGCTGGGTCCAGGGATTAAGAGAACCTGAGTTGCCCAGTCTGGAAGGGCTCAAAGGACACAGCAAGCTGCTCAGCTCACCTCTAACTCTGGTATTTGCTTCTGTCACTTGCTTGTCTCACTGAGCCAGTTGCTCTAATGACAGAGCCAACATAGAAAGGAAATTTAGTACACAGACGTCAAGGCAATTCCCCAAAGGAAGCAAGTGCAATTACCCCCATGCTAATGACCAGGGAAACCGAGGCAGCGAGCATAGATATGCATTTCCTTGAGTCTTGCTCCGAGACATGTTTAATTGCAGAGATGTAACCAGCAGGTTTTCTGATCCCTTATCCAGCATCCTGTTTCCTCATTCTGCTCCTGTAGTTGCAGAAGGATGCCTTTGATCACGGGGGACAGGTCTTCCTACAGCAAAAAGGGAAACGCTGAAAGAAATGGAAGGGAGCAATCCTGGTGGATGACTGCATACCACAAGAAAGTGCTGCACATGAAAGGGAAGGAGACATTTCCTATTAGATTAAAGGAGCTCAAACCTGCTCTCCCTCTAGAGAAGTATGCAACTCTATACTTGCCTCTCTAATTGCAACTCTCCACTGGGAAAGGTGCTTAGAAGTATTGCAAAAGGAAGATTAGCCAAGGTCAGGGAATAGCAGGGCTGCAAATCCAGAGGATTGCGTAAGAGGTGCGTGGTTGGAGGTGATGTCAGGAGAGGTGCTGCCAGCCTCATTCCAAGAGAAAGTAGCAGAGGTAAAACTGAGCCAAAAACCCAGGAACTGGCTGCTGCAGTTCAGCCGGAGCTGGAAAACAAGAAAAGGGAACAAAAGACTGCAGTACCAAGCTTCAGGAAAGTGAAAGCTCTCCAACAGAACGTCTTGCCAAGGAAAGACAAACGTGGCAGGGGAAAGGCAACTTCACGTCACAGGCCAGAGCCCACGACCCAGCAGGAAGTGCACAAAGGCTCTCGCTGCCGCGCACAAGCGCATCTGAAAAACATCGCAGGGTTCGTACAATCACACGAGGCAGAGAAACCAAACACGCCTCGGGACAGAGCGAGGGCGACGGGGTGGTTAAAAGATGGGCTGGTGGATGGAAAACCCCCTCTCCCAGGCGA
>NW_010317615.1:0-1309 GCF_000700745.2 Antrostomus carolinensis
GATACCGGCTGCAGCACCCACTCACGGGCTGTGGGACCACCCTGGAGGTAAGGAACCGGGGGTGACAACGTGTCCCTGATGAAGGTCCTGTGGTCCTCCTTGGGGTGGGTGTAGGATGGAAGAAGGGGACCATGTCCCACAGGGGAGGGACAGTGTCAGGGTGTCCTTGGTCATGGTTGGGAAGGAAACCATGTGGGACAGGTGTGGTGGGTCCTCCAGAACCACCCATCTCCCCATGGTGCTTGTGCCATTGTTATCACTGCACCCATGTGTTGGGTGAGCTCCAAGGCTGGCCCCGTGGGTCCTGCTGTCCCCTTGGCATTGTCCCCATGGGGAGGGGACACCATGGGGACAACCCTCCTTTGTGTGAGGGCTGATTAAATGAGCAGGGATGTTACCAATGACCTGAAACGTGGCTTTCACAGTCTGCTGAGGAGCTTTGTGGCTCCTGGACACGCATCACCCCTCCTGGGGTGCTGGGGACAGGGAGGGGACACCCATTCTGAGACGGGTGACACCTCCAGCCCCATATCTGCTTGTTCCCCCAGCTCCTCCCAGACAGCATCCGCTACAGCAACGTCCTCCACTACCGCCCCGTGGCCGGGGGGCCGGTGGCTCGTGCCAGACCCTTCTCCCTCCCCGTGGACTGTCACTACCCCAGGTAAGTGGGGAGCCCCACGGCGCTGAGCTCCCTGGGTGTGATCCAGGATGGGGCCCCTCGGTGCCCAGACCCCCAGCCCACCCCAGGGGGGATGTGGTGGGCAGTGGTGCTGGGGTGCTCTGCCTGTCACCCCACTTGAGGACACTCTGTGACACAGGATGGGCAGCGTTTCCTCCAGAGCCATCCAACCCACCTGGGTCCCCTTCGGCTCCACCATGGCTCACGGGAGACCTCTGCACTTCGCCTTGGATGTGTACGACAGTGAGTTGGGGGACCCCCAAATCCCCTCAGTCCCCTGTGCTGGGGGGACCCCAGGTGATGCCTGGGACATCCACAGCCACGTGTGTCCCCTCCCAGGTACCTGGTCCTCCCGCCTACAACACCCCACCTACTCCCTGGGGGATCTGATCAACATCGAGGCCTCAGTCAGCGCTGACCCCCACCTGCCCTTGAGGGTCTTTGTGGACGAGTGTGTGGCCACCCCGGGTGTGGTGACACCGATAAAGTACCAGGTCATTGCTGACAATGGGTGAGTGCTGGCGCTGGGCACGGGGTGGTGGCTGCCACCCTGAGTTGTCACTTTGCCACCTCGCTGGGACACTATGGGGGGTGGCAGAGCCCATCTGTCCTGGTGTGAGCTGGGCCAGA
>NW_010317616.1:0-426 GCF_000700745.2 Antrostomus carolinensis
TAAAAATAATAATATTTTTAAAAATAATAATAATTAAAAGGAAGGTATCAAACAAAGAGAGAAATATAACCCACACAGTGATGCAAAGTGCAGTCGCTCATCAGCCAGTGACCAATGCTCAGTTAGTCCCTGAGCAGTGATCTATCTCCCTTGGTCAACTTCCCCAGTTTATATACTCAGCGTGACATCATATGTTATGGAATATCCCTTTGGCTAGTTTGGGTCAGCTGTCCTGGCTATGCTCCTTCCCAGCTTCTTGTGCATCTTCTTACTGGCAGAACAAGGGAAGCTGAAAAGTCCTTGACTTAGGATGAGCACTACTTAGGAACAACTAAAACATCAATGTGTTATCAACATTATTCTCATTCTAAATCCAAAACAACACTGTACCAGCTGCTAGAAAGAAAGCTAACTCTATCCTAGCTG
>NW_010317616.1:436-778 GCF_000700745.2 Antrostomus carolinensis
CCTAAACCCAAAACACAGTATTATATAGCTACTAGGAAGAAAATTAACTCTACCCCAGCCGAAACCAGAGCAAAGGGACAGCCTATAAAGCCATCATATCCAGATCGTTTGCACTAAAAGAACCCTTATCCTAGGCAAAATGAATAAACAAAGCAGTTGGCAGTTAAGGTGCTAATCCATTTTACCGTTACTCCAATGTAATATTTGAAGGGCATTACATTTACACTTCATAGCAGCAGACTTTTTTCTTTAATATTCTCTTAATGAAATAAAAAATAGAAATGGCCTCCTAAAAAAAATCCCATATGAAACTTTTAATATAAAGTGTCTTTTCACATTGAT
>NW_010317617.1:0-37362 GCF_000700745.2 Antrostomus carolinensis
AGCAGCCTGGGGCGGGGGGAGGCCCTGCCCAAGCCCCTCTCGGTCACTAGGGGAGGATGTGGGGTGCGGGACTCCCGGACACCGAACCTCAGCTCCGCCATCCCGTGCGAGCGCTCCTGGCGAAGCCCTCGGCTTGCCCGCCCGGCCCGTCGCTGGATTGAAGGGTTGGGTTCGATCAGCCCTGGGGCTGGCTCTTGTCCTGGGCAGCTGGAGCTGCCTCTGAGCCCAGTAGCAGCTGCAGGTCTGCTCCCTTAGAAAGCGAGTGTGGCAGCATCTGGAGTTGGGCATCAAATGAGTTACGAAAATTTAAGCCTCCCAGAAGTTAAGGTAGCGGAACAACGCTTGAGCTGCCTAAAATAGGAGTTGTACTAAACATCCATGTTTTGTGTTTGTCTTATAAATACTTAGAAGCTGTGAAGGGTGAGGTGTTAATCGAAGCGTTAAACACGTGCAGTGCAGCTACGGGAGGTTTGCGTAGGTTATTGAATTAAACTTGTCGTATGCTACTTGTAAATTAAAAAATAGTATTTAGTTTCTGTAGATTTCCTAATAAGCTCAGCCCTTGAATGAATGGGTGCTAGCTCTATAAATAGCAAATCAGTCTTGTACTTACAACAGATTAAGGATTTTAGCACAATGCAGCATGTTGGACCAGACATATGGATTTCGAGCAAGTTGATGCAGCTTTATTCATGAGTTATTCCAGACTGGAAAGAACACCTGAGTATGTATTTTAGCAGTTGCTGATCTACTGTTCTGGCAAAACTTCCTGTTCTGATTTGAGTCCTAAAAATAACTCACAATGTCTTGTAGAGGATGAAAGTCACTAAATGTTATTGAACAACAAAGGCTGATTCTAAAAGGAGAAAAAAAAGACTCTTAAATTGTTTTGTCTTTATCATAAATAAACATGGGATTTTTGTCTGCTCTTTGAAGTGTTTTAAGTCTGCTTGTTTAAGCATCAGAGGCAATGGGGATTTTGTTTCCACTTTGAAGAAGTGGAACTTTCTCAAGTGATCTCATTGTTGTAATACTGGTCGCTTGCCTTTTGCTGGCTTGTACAGAAGTTGGTAATACTGTCTGTCCCTCCCTTGAGCTTCTCACTCTCATGTACAGATCACTATGATTGGGCTGTTCTGAACAAAGATTGTGGCGTGAACCGAATTTATAAATCCAGCCATAAATTTAAAATGTGTAGTAAAATGGTGTCTCAGGTCCCTTGGTGGTGTTAATTAAGTTAATAGAAATTCTCTATTGTATTTTAAGATCTCAACAGTGATGTTACTATGAAGGAAGACAGAACTTTTTGGGGCTATTGGACTTCTGTAGCCTTGTGACTTCCACTTGCTGTCACTAATATTAATATACAATTTAAAGCTTTGGAGCAAGATTTTTTTTCCTAAAATGAAGTAGCTTTTTTCTTTTTCTGTTTTGATTTTGTTTGATTTGTTGATTAGTTTTTTGTGGGTTTTTTATAGTTTGTTTGCTTTTTTTTAACTGCCTTATGCTTTAGAGATTTCATTATATGTATTTCCATTTCAATGTATACATTTTGTCAAGATATTTGACATGAATACTAACTGTTCTGATATTTGTTTAAATTATTTTAAAGCATGGTGATGTGCAGATGTAATGCAAGAAATTTTTTTTAAACTTTTTTTTAAAGAAAAAGCAACCCACAGAACTGGTGAGGTAATGAGTCGGAACATGTCAGATCACAACATGATAATTTTTATTTCTGTTCATATATGGCGAAAGTTCATATATCTTCCAAGCTACCTAGTCAGACATGAGAAAATGAGTAGTTTTGTGAGCAGCAAAAAAAAAAATCGGTGCTTGAATCCTGTGAACTTGAATTGAATTATATAAGTATTCTTTATCTCTGCATATAGCTATAAAGTAACCTTCCTGTTCGAAAAGCTGTAGCAATGAGAATTTTATAGGAGTATTATGGCAGCAGTCAAGCTGCTTTGACTCTCAGTGTTGGCTGGCAACTTTTTTTTATTTTTTAAAATTATTATTATTATTTTTTTAGAAAACCAAACTTCAGGCTGTGGTCCTACAGGCCTCTCTCTTCTTGGCAGCAGTCACCAGAGGTGATTTGTTCTGGCCACTTGCTGCCACCTCTTGGCTTCTGCACGGTTGTTGATGTGGTGCTGCAGCTGATGAGGGAACAACTGATCTGACTGAAAAAGCTGCCCAGTGGAAAAAGTTATTT
The DNA here is from genome assembly GCF_000700745.2 of Antrostomus carolinensis. Classification (NCBI taxonomy): domain Eukaryota; kingdom Metazoa; phylum Chordata; class Aves; order Caprimulgiformes; family Caprimulgidae; genus Antrostomus; species Antrostomus carolinensis. Next base: position 2,219 of record NW_010317617.1, read on the forward strand.
TTCAGCCAGATTAATCTTCTTGTCTTCATCATCGTGTAGGTGCCCAAAAAGTTATGCCACCAGAACGGAGGAGGAGGAGGAGGCAGGGATGAAAATATAGTTGACCAAGAGGTGGGATTGCTTCAGCCAGTTGGTACCTGTCCTAGTGATTATTCAGCGGTGGCATGGCTTGCCTTGGCGATCTGCCGGGAGGCGGTGGGAGGGCAGGCGGTGGAGCCGCACCCCCCAGCAGTGCAGTGTGGTGTGTTTCAGCGGGTGTTCCTGCAGCCAGTAATGTCAGTTACTTTCCCTGCTGGTCTGGGGTGTGATTCAGTAAGGAATCTCAGCCCATCTCGAGTTTTTGTTGCTCCAGAAAGTGCTGGTCCTGCTCATCCCTTTCCTTTCCCTGACTTCTAACCGTGAAGTCCTGTCTCCTCCAGATGATACTTCTGGCAGTCTCCTTGCCCTGTAGTTGAGTTGTTCCATTTATAAATCCAGGAGAAAAGTAACTGCTTTTCTGAGTTCATTTCCCTTAATTTAGCAAAAGGAAGGGAGAGGATACAAATGATCTTTTATCAGCAGTAGTCTGTTAGATCAGCTGAGTTATCTCATTATATTCTGTTGAGCTATAGCTTTGTATATGTTTTAGGCCAGTTTTTAGAAGCATGTAAAGCTCATTGCATAGGAATGGTTCAAAGCTGCACCAAGGGAGATTTAGACTGGACGTTAGGAAGCATTTCTTTACCAAGAGGGTGGTCAGACACTGGAACTGGCTTCCTAGAGAGGTGGTTGATGCCCCAAGCCTGTCAGTGTTTAGGAGCCATTGGGACAATGTCCTTAATAACGTGCTTTAACTTTTGGTCAGCCCTGATCTGGTCAGGCAGTTGGACTAGATGATTGTTGTAGGTCCCTTTCAACTGAAATATTCTATTCTGCACCTTGTGTCCACCCCATTGTCCTGTGTGCCACTGCCCCAACTATTTCCACATTTCTGTTTTCTGAGTGCAAGTGTTTGTCTTGGTATATAGTGGATTGCACTGAGAGGAGGATTAAGGATAAATCTTACTTTGGGAGGATGGAAGCAGGATAAATGGAACAGGGAAAGGCTGGAACTTGCAGTGAGTCTCCAGTCTTGTGGCTGTTTTGTCCATAGGTGTGTGTAACTATATTTTGAGGTTGCCTTCAGAGTTGCTGTAAGGCAGCTGTCGTTAAGAGGTACATTTTGGCTCTTTCTGGCACTTTTTTGTGCTGGTACTGGCCTTTTAATTGAAATTAATTTTTTGTAAAATTTTGGTCAGATAGGCTCATTAATCCTACTTGCTGTCCAGCTGCCTACACAGTAGATACTGAGGCTGGGCAGACATGTGGGAGAGCAGAACCAACCCTTTTGGCTAGAGCCTGAACTAAATGGATTAAAATAACAACTAGGTAATTATGGACAAGTGTTTCCTTTCATCTGCTACCCAGTGTTATGAAAACTGGAGAAACTAAGTCTCATTAAGACTTCAACCAAGAGTTGTCTCAGTGAGGAAACACCACCTGAAAAATAATCCTCTATTGCTGGTTGTGGAGATAAGTCCAAGGAGCCTACTGAGGAGCTGGAGTGTTTTTGGAGGCAAAGCTCACTTAAATGTATGGCATAACAGAGCTCTAGAAAAGTTCAAGTGAGACTGCGCAGGGTGCTTTAAACGTAGTGCTTGTGTGACTTGTGGTATCCCAGACCTTCTTACCCTTTAAACAGTTTGCATGGCTACTAATGTAGAAGTGCCACTGCTTTAGCAGCCACTTAATATGTTTAATACTACTGTAGAGTGTTAACAGCTTTGCACCAAGGCGGGATCATTTTGAGTTAGATACCTTTTCCACAAGCTGTGCAGAATTAATGCTAGAGTGCTAAAGAATGAAGAAACTGAATGGTGGCGGTGGGAGAGGGAACAGCTGCTTGTATGGAAGATAAGGGCATCTGCAAACGCAGTATTTCACCCTCTTGTAAAGGAGAGTGGCTGCTGGCTTTGCTATTTGGAATCTTTAATGGTTGGATTGCACGGGAAGGGAAGAGAGATTGTTGGATTCACAGGAAGTGAATCTGGTGACATCTAGGTCATGATTTAATTCATCATATGTAAGGCATATCACAGGGAGTGTCTTGGTAAGCAGATGTTCATTGCCTAAATTGGAATTTAGTACAATGCTAAAATAAGTCCTGAAAAACTTGTGCTATCAGTTTTTTAATGAACAAAAATGTGTTGGGTTTCCTTTTTTCAGTGAAAACGAGGTTATTGTAACACAGAGCTTGCTTGTGACATATTCTTCCTTTTTTTTTTTTTTTTTTAAAAAAAAAAGAAGGGTACTTGAGTCTAATGGGAGGTAGAGAAAGTGAAATATGTTTATCTCCTGATACCCACTTTACCTGCTCTCAGACTTCAAAAACTTTCTCTTTGGGTTCTAATGGTTTTAATTTTAGCTTGAGCTAATACAAGAGAAAATACAAGACCAAAAAACACTTAAGAAAGACATTGTTATGTATGGAGTTTATCCCCTTTTTAAACTTACTCGGTATACCAGTTTCTAAGTGAGAAGTGAAGGGCTGCCAAAAGTCTGGCAGGCATCTGTACAAGCAACTGATACACTATATAGCCAGTTTATTTTGTTTTTCAGGGCAGTATGACTGCAATGACTGTATTTTTTCCTTTGGATACAGCTAGGCTTAGACTTCAGGGTAAGTGTCAAACTCTAGTTTCTTTGTACAACGGTGTTTCTGTTCATCTTGTCTTGGGCACTTTTAAGGGTGGTTGTAGGGGGACCTATCTTGCATGAACAGGAATTTTACCTGTGTAATGCTAGCACCATTTAATCACTAACACCATTTTTCCAGCTGAAGGTAATTCTCCCTTTTGAAAATATTGGGCAACCTTTGGGTTAGCTGCAAAGACTGTGTTGTGTGCCAAGATGTGGCTTTCAAATGGCTATCTAAGACCAAAAAGAAAAATCAAGGTGCGAGATTACATAGGATTACATTTATGTGTTGCTGCTTTTGGCTGCTGAGAACACTTCAAAATGCAGGGGCAATATAATGAAAAACTGGAGTTGTTATTATTATTATTATTATAAGCCTGGAGTTATTCCTGAGAATGGTTTAAAGGGCAAAGTCAGGGTTAGAACTGGGAGTAGGAGTGTCTGATATTTACAAAAATGTAACCTGGGTGTAAACTTGTTTCTACTGCTCCATCTCTGAATCAAAAGTCACAAAATTGCCAAGCATTTTAGCACTGTGACTGAAACGTTATTAAGAACTAGAGGGAGATCATCAGCCAGGTCATCAGAAATATGTGGTTGAGAAATGAGCGCCGTATTGCTGCTAAGCAGCTTCCAGTGCAGGAAGAGACAGTGTTTTGCTAAGGCTTAGCTGTTTGCAGATTAACGGTAAGAGATTGCTCTGCTAGTGGTCCTAGTCTAGAGTCCAAGGTACAGTTCTGAGAGCAGTTAGGCAAGCCCAATTCTAGTCTCTTACCTAACGTGAACCTACCTTCAATTCATGTCACAATTATCAGGTTAGGAATTGGTAACTGCAGGTACTCTGGTGCCCGGCAGAACCTGCTAGTCTGGGGAAGAAAGCTAACCTTACCTAGCAAATCAAAATATGGAGATGCTTTCTGGAATTGCTGCAGAAGCAGGGAGTGTCTTATCTTTTATGAGGAAGAAGAAACTTGCTCTTCTGGGGCATATTCAGAATAGGAAAGATAGAGTTGAAAACGAGTGCTAAAAATCAGAGTAATCTAAAAGTTTGATTCTTTTCTTTTCCAGTTGATGAGAAGCGAAAGTCTAAGACAACACCAGCAGTTCTGTTGGAAATAATTAAAGAGGAAGGCCTGTGAGTAAATACTATTTCTCTTGTTTTCTTGTAGGCAAGCTCTAAAACTAATTTGAATTTGCTGTTAAAGTGGAGTAGTTAGCCCATGTGGACAGATTTTTACTTTGAATTAAAATGTCGTAATGTAAATGTGATACAACTTACAGAATCTTATCTGTTCATCTGGAGCTAATTCAAATTAACTTTCTTGAGTACCTTATGCAATCAAACTGTTTGGTGATGTAACTGTGCCTGCATTAGGGAGGTGGCTGTGCCTCCTCAGAAATGTAGGTTTCCATGCAAATGTGCCTTCATGTACCTGACAAACCAGCTTTCTCTGCCTGGATTCTTGGGTGTGTCCTTTTCTCACGACCAAGGTGAAACTTTTGGGTAGCTGAGCCACTTTCAACAGGAGAATTGAGACATGTTTCCCAGTTGCAAGTTTTCTCTCCTCCTAAGCATTTGGATGTAAACAAGTGACTCTTTATGCTGATGAGATTGGAGATCTATCTGAAAGCAGTGAATTTTCAGCAATGCTGTGCTTTATTTGCCGCACAGTCTGAGCTGAGCTGGCTGGGAAAAACAGTTGTATGTGTGTCCCTGTTACAAGTATTTTCCTAAGAGAATCCCTGCAACTCTTATGTAGACCAGACTTTCCAGGACATTAACGTTGACAAAAGTTTACCTAGGCCAATAACGTTTTGCCACCTTTGAACTTGACCAGTTGGCAGTTGTATGGGTGAGTACTTCTCATTCAGTTGGTCATCTCTTTTGTTCACATTCCTGCATTATATTTGTTACATGAGGGTGTTAAGTAAATCATAGAATCTTTTGGTTGGAAAAGACCTTTAAGATCATTGAGTCCAACTGTAAAACTATCACTGCCAAGACCACCTTGAAACCATGTCCTTAAGCACCATATCTACTTGTCTTTTAAATACCTTCAGGGATGGTGGCTCCTCTACTTCCCTGGGCAGCCTGTTCCAATGCTTGACAATGCTTTTTGTGAAGAAATATTTCCTAATTTCCAATCTAAACCTCCCCTCGTGCAACTTGAGGCCATTTCCCCTTGTCCTATCACTTGTTACTTGGGAGAAGAGACCAATCCCCCATCTTGCTATAACCTCCTTTCAGGTTGTTGTAGAGAGCAATAAGGTCTCCCCTCAGCTTCCTTTTCTCCAGGCTAAACAACCCCAGTTCCCTCAGTCACTCCTCACAAAACTTCTCCAGACCCTTCACGAGCTTTGTTGCCCTCCTTTGGACGTGCTCAACCATCTCAGTGTCTTTCTTGTAGTGAGGGGCCCCAAACTGAACACAGTATTCAAGGTGTGGCCTCACCAGTGCCAAGTGTGGGAGGAGGATCACTTCCCTAGTCCTGCTGGCCCCAGTATCTCTGATACAAGCCAGAAATGTCAATTAAAAAAAGAAAAAAAAAAGAAAGGAAATGTAAAGAAGTAAAATTAAAAGGTTAACTGAAATGGAGAGACTGCGAAAGTGGTCATCCTGCTCTTCCTGTGAAACAGAAAAATCAGTAATTCGGTTCTGGCAAGAGGTAAACCTTGTTTCTTCCAAAGGTGTTGGCAAGCCCTAGCTAAGCAATGATACGAGTTTGAGAGTTCTATCTGGAATTTAAAAAAAAAAAAAAAGCCCCACAATAAATCTGAAATCTGTGATGTGAGAGAATAAACATCTTGTTCCTGTTAGTTTGTAGAGTCTTGTCTCATATTGCACTTTTGTGAGACTGCTTTTCTGATCTAGGATCCAGATGTAACATAAAGCAAATGGACTTTCTGTAGAAGTTTATCGAACAGCTTTGCTTTCTTCCCTGTGCTTTCATCCTTTTCTAGATGATATGAAAGGTGTTCACTGGTGTACACTGTGTTCTTCTCAAGGTTGCAGTTTGGAACACGCGCTTAGCTTTTATTTGTGTGCAGAAGGATTTGTATGTGAATTACTGATGCTAGCACTGACAACTTAAGTCATTAAAATAAACTCGTTTTTTGTCATAGTTTCATGTTTTGTTCTCTAAGAGATTTCCTTTAAGAATTTCTGATTATAATTTTCAATAAATAAAGCAAAACCAAACTAACACCGTCAGTTAAATGACACGGTCCCCAGAGGGTGTTTCTCCCTGCCTTTTTTTTTTTATTGCAATGCAGAAGAGATAAATGATGCAAAAATTGTTTTAATTCTACTCACGACTAACTGCATAGTCAGTTATTTTGTAATTGTAACTGTATTGGCTAGCTAAGCCTGTAACTTCAGAAACAGTCCTGGTAACGTTGTGTATTCCCATCTGCATGGGAGGGAGCAGCATTTGTTGCATCCAGGTTGAAAACCTGGCATTTACGTTTTAAGAACAATTAGATGTTGCATTTACCAGCCCTGCATCTTTTTATGGTCTCCTTCTTGGGGATCTTTATATTCTGTACATTCCCAATACTTCAATGAGTACTAAAGAGCCTCCATGGTTACTGCTGGTCATTGACGAGGTTTCTTATGTTCTTAACATAACAGCAGTTCTCTGCCTGGCTTGTGCGGCCTCAGTGAAGGTGCACATCATTATCCTTTTTGGATGTAAAGTAGAACATGCTGGGGATGTAGGGCAGCTGTTGCAGTGTCCCTGTTTTACAGGCTCATCAGATCTGTCAGAGAAGGAAGGCTTGTTAGTCAGCTGTTATGAAATCATTCTTAAATCAAGATAGACTTAGGTAATACACAAACAACGACAATTACTCACAACACATCAAAAATAAGATACCTGTGAATCATAAGGGGTTATTCACTTTTTCATCTGTGATTAAGCTAGTTAAATTCAAATAGGTAATGTATTTTTTTGCTTACTTGACTGATTTGCTGTAGACTTTACTGCAAGGTATTTATTAGAAATTCCTCCCACCTACATATCTCATGCCCCAGGTTTCATCCTTTGGAAGACTCCTTGGTGCAGTATATTAATTTCAGTAACTAATCTTCCATCTTTAAATTTTATGTGAGAATCCAGAGAGATACATTTTTTTTTTTCCTTCCTTACTCTAGGCTTTTTTTATTATTATTTGATATTGAAGGAGTAGTTATCTTCTTTTTTTTTTTTTTTTTTTTCCCAGCTATGTTAAGCGTTGCTTTATTTCCTTGGAGCTGTGAGCATCTTTTTACTGGGGTATTGCCTTTTGTATTGGACTGACAACTCTGTTTCTCAACAAAGATGGGAATTCTCATGTCTTGGCATGTTTTACTATGTGATTTGAACTGACTGTATTGGTCTGTATGTTAAGATACATCTTTCAAACATACATTCATCCCCTGGATGTTGCTACTCAATTACAGGCTGTTGGTAGAGAGCAAATACGGTGGTAATTTTTGGAGCGAGGGAGCCCCGAGCTTCTCACTGTAAATATGTTGTACCTCTACAGCTCTTTTTCAATTGAGTTACTCCTGGTTACTATGATTTATAAATATAATTACCTTTTTTTTTGGTGGTGGTACAGTCAGGTGTTTAGTATGGTAAGATTTGTTACCATTAATGATAAAGATGTATCTAGTTGGCATTGTGTGTAACATACAGTGTCTCCCAGACTCTCCACCAACATGTAAAATCAACCAGAACACGCGAATACTTTGTTGATCCCTTACCATGACTGTTTCCTGTCTATTAGGTTGGCACCTTATCGAGGATGGTTCCCTGTTATCTCCAGCCTTTGCTGCTCCAATTTTGTCTATTTTTATACATTTAATAGTCTTAAAGCTCTCTGGGTCAAAGGTCAGCATTCAACCACTGGAAAAGACTTGGTTCTTGGGGTTGTTGCAGGTAATACTTAAATCTCAATTTCATCAAAAATGTATTTTTAGTATATTCTATCTAATGTTTTTCTTATTAAGTCCCCTGGAGGTTATGCTGAGTGCTTGTGCCTCCAACTGTATGCAGACCTGTGCCGTTGTACCGCTGTTTGCGGTTTGTTTGTCTTCTGTGTCCTTCCCACCTCATAAGTAGGTGCATAAGCTGTTCCTATTGTGAATTCTGGCACTCAGCACAATGCTATTGCAATCTAGTATTTTATTTGTGTCTGGTGTGTTGTTTACCATGGTATCAATAAGCATCATCTTTTAGATGTTGAAGACAAATGGCAGGGAGAGATATATGCCAATTCTGAAATTTTTTTAACAAGTTAGAGCTTTTAATGTAAGGATTTGGATGCCAGTTTTCAGACTTTGTTTTGGATCATCATCTGAAAGTGACAATAAGTCCCTAGATATATGCAGGTACAGTGGGAGCTTTATGTTCTTTTTCATCCCTTCCTCTCATGTGGATGCTACAGTGGCTTCTTTGAAGGGATTATGACACGAGGGGCTTTTGTAGCAAATCCGATATGAAAAGTGACCACTGCGTGCCTGTATTTGCCTGTACTATTCTACAGGAACATTTGCTCATGCAACCACACTGCAACAAGGGATTTTGTTTTTTAAAGAAAAAGACTTGTGATTATCTGTGGAGGGTGTGGGTGTTTACTTTTTGCTAGTTTCTTGTACTTTCAGTGTGTAGGCACAATGAATGGCTGCATAGTTGAGGGAAATTAAGGAAATAAATACTGCATTTGGCTTTATCACTGGGGGAAACTTCTATATTCTGGAACAAAGGCTACAGGAATTAGGGTAATAGCTTGTCAGTTAAATGACTTCTTCAGTGTCTGTAGTTTATATCCTTATAACGGAGTAATGTCTGGTGTAAATTGAAAAATTCCGCTTGAGTTGTTTAATAATTCTCCCTACCCATCTCTCATGCCTCCTACTGGTGCCAAATACGGATTTGAAAAATATATTTTAAAAAATTGCCTTTCCAGTCTGGTAAATAAAGTTTTATCTCCTTTAACTGAGTCTGGGTGAAAAATTGCAAGTATATTGTGCTCTAACCTGTTGCTCCATAATGTAATCACCTTGACTTTTTTAAGAGAGATTAATGTGGCTTGCTTTTTCTAGTGCTTGATTTTGCTCAAAACTTTTTTGAGAGCTGATTGTAGTTCTTATGAAGGATACTGAAATATTGTTATGTGTTTATTCTGCTTTTCTGAACCCTCTTAAAGGAAAAGAAAAATAAAAAACATGCACAACGTAGGTAGTAAAGTCTCACTTTTTTCAGATTTACTGTTCTTGATAGTGATAGACTGTGTCCATCTCAATATAAGAGAATAATTCAGTCTGTCACTCACACTCCTACCAAAGTAACCAGTGTAGAAGCAATTGGTAATTTCTGTGATGCAGAAATATTAATAAGAAAGATCAGAACCTTGGTTTTACATAGTTACTTCAAAGGACCCACTCAGTTATTACTGAACAGGAAAGACCTGTACCAGGTGATTGCAGAAGTATGTCACTTAATCCTTCTCCCTGTTAGTTTAGAGCTGTACTTTGCAGTACCTCTTTGTTGTAGGCTTATGTGTGTTTTGTCCCATTCTCCTCCCCCATCCTACTTTCTGATACTCAACTTTTAAACTATACTGTTGGGGTTTGTTACTGTGTAATCTCTTGACACTTCTAAGCCTCACTTGAAATATTTGCAGAATCCTGTGTTTTCCGCCTTAAGTGTACTCAGTGAATCTCAAAGCTAGATATTCTCATTCCTTTGGCAGTATAGGAGCTCTGTTCAGGTAATCAAGCTGCATGCATTTATCTGTTCTGATCTCTCCTCATAAAATAATCCTCCTAATTTACCACTTCTGAAAGTATGCAGGCAGCAAGTCATCATGGAGTGAAGTAGGGCATGAAAAAGTAGGGCATCTTGTGCTTCAGTGTGGTGTAGTATGCAGCAAAGCAACAATTTCACTTCAGACTCCTTCAACATGTTCATATTTGATGTGTTTTGTTGTTTGGGTATTTTTGTTGTCATTGTTTTTGAGTTTTGTTGGTTTGTTTGTTTTAATTTTGGGAAGGAGTAGCAGAAATGTCTTCCCACTGCACGCAGTCTGCTGACAGCTAATTCATGGTGGATCTGGAGCCAGAGCTACCTGAAGTAGCTTATTACAAATTGCCAGTTTACTTTTGCTGTTACGCTGTGTTAATTTTCCCCCTTCTTCTTACCAGTAATTTCAGTAGTGTATGAATCGGGCTAAAAGGAGATAAGAAATAATTTGAAATCTTCTGGTTGTGTCTGATTTTCTTTGTGCTCTATTTTGCATTAGGTGTGGTGAATGTCCTACTGACTACTCCTCTTTGGGTAGTGAACACACGTCTGAAGCTGCAGGGAGCAAAATTTAGAAATGAAGACATTGTACCAACCAATTATAAAGGCATAATAGGTAAGCACCCGTTGTTGTCTTCAACCAAAGAGAAGTTCATTAAATGAAATATATCAGGGCCTCTGAAGTTTGAAGACTTTTGTTAATGTAACCAATTTCACCCTGGAATCTGTATGCTTCCCTATCATTTTGCAGTCACTGAGTTTTACAGGAAACTGAACTTGGCCATTTCTGATGCTAATTCAGAGTTTGTAGTATGCATACCTGTAACTAAAATATCTTTTGCAAAGGTAGGTATCTTATCATACAGATCCTGGAGTAGTAGTGGGCCCAGTGAGATGGTAGCTGGCAGTCTGAGTGTGGACAGACAATCTGCAAATTAAACTCCACTCACCTTGATCTCTTAATCACCCACAGGTTCAGTCTGTCTTCCTTCTTTCAGATTAGAATGGAAGATTTAAAAAGTCGCATAAAATACTGCAGTGGATTTTTATATACTTTGAATATTGGGGTTTAAGGGTAGCTTTTCTCATCTTTTACAGTCAGAATTCTGTACTCAAAATTTTAATGATTCTCCCCCCCTCTCCTTTCTTCTCAGATGCCTTTCATCAGATAATACGAGATGAAGGAGTCTTAGCTTTATGGAATGGTACTTTCCCCTCTTTGCTGCTGGTCTTCAATCCTGCCATACAGTTCATGTTTTATGAAGGCTTTAAACGGAAGCTTTTGAAAAAGCAGCAGCAAGTGAGTATGTTTTGAGGCCAGGTGATGGACATTCCCTATTATAAGACAAGTTCTTTGAAGTGTGTTGCTTGAGCAAATTCATAAATGTAGATTTGGTTTTGGTTCTTGTATTTTTGAGGGGTTTTTTGAGTTAATGTATCTTCTAAAAAAAATTTAAAAAATCCGTGATTGTGAAGTGAGGCATGAATCTTCCATGTCCCTAGGGAAGATATTCCTGTGATGAATTCCTCTTCCTGTAAAAATAAAACTGCACCTCTTGTCCACATTTGTTTAGGTTTGTTCCCAGATCTTGATCTAAAGTAGAGATTTTGATTCTAATATATCTGTTTTATAAGTATGTACGTACAGACTGTTTTGAAGTCACCTCTTTACCCTTTCACCAATAAATCAAGTATATTGAGCCTTTGAAGTATCAGCAATTTGTTTTGGGCCCTGTCATTTTAATAACACTTTTTTCCTGAAGCCCTCAATTTTTCAATATCCTTTTTCTTAGGGTGAACACTAGAATTGAACATAGCATTGCAGCTATACCTCCCCAATTTTCAGAGAGAGGCAGAATCACTATTCTGCCCCTGGTTTATATTCCTCTTCTTTTTCTTTATTCTTTTTCTTTTTTTTTTTTTTTTTCTATATCAGATAAAGCATCTCACCTGAACTCATGTTCCTTTTGTGTTCTAGCAAATTGAAAAGCATGTGTGACATTTTAGGATAATGTCATAACATGTTATAGGTTTAAGCTCAGTGTTTTGCTGTTAATTTGTGACTTCAGAATGCATTTGGCTGTATTAAATCAGCCATATGTTAGATCATATAAATACTTTGCATCTTGTTTTTCCTCAAAACACATTGAAATTATTTTTACATGAGATTTTGCGTCATAAATGAGGCTTTTTTACCATCTTTAGTCAGTATTGCAGCTGTCGCACTCTGTGCCTGGTGGATCTATCCTGTTATGTTATGGAGAATACATTTTTTGAGTGATGAGCTTTGCTTCACTTTGCATTGTTATTTGCCTGTTGGCTAATTGCTATATTTATTTATTGTGTTTATTTTAAATTACTTAGTTCTACCTTAAATTATGGCATGTTTTGTTCATGGTCAGTGGAGAGGGAAAATACTTCTTTTCCCTGGCAATGATAATTTTTGTTTTGGACAACGTTTTTCTTCTTATTTGATCTTTTCCTGATTGTCATAAGTATATCAGATTGACTTCTTTAAGATGTGCATGTGTGTGCATATTTCTGCTCACAATCAATACATTTTGTAAATCTGGAGTATGTTTTGGTATGGGCACCTACTTATTTTCAGTGATTAATTCACACTGTTAGACTGAGATGCACTGTAATCAATTTAGGGTATAACAATGTATTTGGTGCATCATGGAACATTGTGGCCTTTGGAGGAGAGGATGGGCTTCCTGCAGGTGTTTTTAACTAATAGGAAATAAGATTTTTTTTTTTTTTTTTAGCCTGTTATCAAGACTAAAATTCTGCCTGATAGCCTAGTGATTATGTCTCAGGATTAGAGAGTGATGTTCAAGGAGTCTTTCACTATCACCTTTTCTCAAGTGCCATGTGACTTTTTAGTTTAAATGTTGTAAAAGCTAAAATGCTTATGTATTGATGGTATGTTTAAATACTACTTCTCTTACCTTTTGTCTGCAATCTGTGCTTTAATTGATCTAGTTGGATGGCTTTATCTCCACTACGTTTTGGTAACCTAGTAATAGTGAGAAATGCAAAAGCTTATGAGCAGGTAGCAGTTACAAAGAAACTTTAGTTGTGGGTAAGTAAGTTGTTTGAACTGTAACTAACTCTTTTAAATAAGAAGACCTAGAGACTTCATGAAATCTTTATGCCAAAGATACTTAGATTATCTGGTAGCAGGTACTAGTAGAGAATCCACAAATGCAACTGGTAACTGGCTGTTTGGGTACTGTGTGGAAGTAATATTGTCTTTATTCAACAGCTCACATCTTTGGATGCTTTTGTCATTGGTGCAGTAGCCAAAGCAGTTGCCACCACCCTCACTTATCCTCTGCAGACAGTCCAGTCAATTCTGCGGGTAAGTAATAATTTCATTTCAGGGTGACTGTCTCTGACTTGTTCTGTATAATGCAAGCCTTGTTCATATGGCTTGTTTTCCTTTGTGTGAATGAACCCATCCTTTTTACTGATAAGGACGCCTCTTTTCGTTGATCTTGTACTGATAGATTCTGATAGAACTTGGTATTACTAGTGCAGGCAAGTTTTAGGTAGCTGGTAGGATTGACAACATAATGCATGTACAGTGTCTCACAGGAGCTGATGCACTATACTGCTTTTAGGCACTACGAAAATGTAGATTTACTTCTTTGCATATAAATAGAAATGTGTTAAGTGTGAAGTTAAAATTAAATCATCAAAACTCAGTTTCTGTTTCCAGATGACCTAGGATAATCTAAAAAAAGTTCTATTCATAGGTTTTGTTTTATTCGGATGATGGCCTGACCTTGTCAGTAGCCAGAATGTGATTCATCATGGGAAGCTGAGTTCCCCCAGAAATAGTATCTTTAAGCACTTGCCTGGCCTTGTGCGCTGATTGCAGTGGTAATGGCAGCACTTGTATTTATTCTCACTTGCGATTTGTATGTATGCTGGGTAATGCTGCTACCTTCAGCATGTACCAATATTGTTGTAATATTGAAACAAGAGAGTTGGCGGGGGGAGACCTGACCATACATGAGCAAGCATATTGGACTTCAATTTCTGTGCTTTTTAGTCTGTTTTTTAAAGTTGTTTCTTGATTATTTTTATTATACATTAAATATTAATAAATGTTTCCACATTAAATATAATGCTATTTTCCTAATGAAGGAGAAGCACTAACTTGTCTGTATGGTAAAGTCATTATATATGTTGTAAAACTTGTATAGATGTTGAGAATTAGTTGAACATGAGCCTTCCATGCTAAGGGTATCACTTCTCAGCCTTGTCTAACAGAGGATTTTTGTTGTTAATTGTTCATCTGGAAAAAGTTATTTTTGTGCAAGTTTTGTAATTATTTTAGTTTTTCTTTTCTCTAATTAGAATGGATTAAATGTATTTTGATAAGCCTGTAAAAAGATAGTTCGTATGCTGTATTTCAAACCAACGGGACTTGGTTATATTTACTGTGTGGTTGCTGCTACCCTGAAAAGACACTAGATAAAACTTTTGTGTCTTCACACCTTTCTGCTTCACGACCATAATGGTGCACAAAATGGCACCTGCATTGTAGATGTGTCAGCCCCATTGTAGTTTTGTCAGCAGTGATCTTTGAAATTTTCATAGCTCAGCTGATCATCAAAAGCTACTGCCTGCATTTCCTGTTTTACCCTGTGTTAACAGCCTGGACACATCTTGGGAGTTAAAGCTATTAACACAGACTTCTGTTACTGGGGTAACAGATACAGAAAAACATTTAAGCAAATATAGCTTTGTTTGAATAAGTTGCAACATCAGCCTGTTTTACTTTGTGATGAGTTTTCTGCCGGTGTGAAGGAGAACTGGAAGGAAGATTGGAGTGCTCTATTTTAGCCTTAGTGTTGCACAGCAGTGCAATTTTCATGGGGCTACATCAGTATAACAGCTTCAACCATCATTCCTTTCCATGGTTGCTATAGAAATGGGTACAATCTTATGACTATTACTTCATGTTTCATCTGTCTCCTTTTGACTTTTTGAACAAAATTCTTCTGTCTCTTGGTGACAGGGTCATTCTTTTAAAAAAGGGCAGGTCTGGTAAGTTGTGCTGGATGCTTGATGTACTAAGCAGCTGCTGCTTACTGCTGACCTCAGCTGAAGTCAGCTAGTTCACTGCTGGCTTGCCTGGGCTGTGGTAAGTTTCCTGTCTGCTAGAGCACAGCGAACCATCAGTGGTGGTGGGATTTTTCTCACAGTGGCTCCCTGTGAAATAAAGTGGCCTGTATGCTACTTCTCCATGCCAGTCTGTCTTCTGTCTGTAATGATGGGGGATACAAGGACTCCATCTCTAGTTCTGCAGTCACTAGGGGTGACTTCTTTCCCTTTCTTCTATGATAAAGAAGTCATAGCAGAAGCCCTGAACTCTTCTGGTGAGAACAGCAGAAACATGCATCGGTGATACCTGTGCTGTCCAGTTCAAACTTGCACTATTTCATAATGTGTTTCCTAATCCGAAGGTAGCGTTGTTATATTTGATGAAGTTTTTGTCACTCACGCTAAGTGATGTTAAAAAAAATAAAAAGTTATGAATAAAGGTTTAGTATTTGTAGAAATAACATTCTACGTGAAGTATACTTAGCTTATTTGTGGGGTTTTTTGAAACAATTTTAGCATATTCACACACAAGCTAATACAAGCTCAGTATAATTCATAAAAACTTACACATCATAATTAAGTTCTGTTATCAAACTATTCAATAGTTATCCTCTGTAATTAGTAATACTAAGTAGCTTTCAGCCTTGCCATTTGGTATGTATATCTCATTTTCAGTCAGTATTAAAAATACACGGCACTGGTGTTACTCATTGTGCAGTGAAACTGTCCTTGAGCCTATGTGTCAGAAAATAGCGGATAACTTTAATTTGCCTCTGGAGAAATAGCATTACTGTTGATGTTCTTCGTGATCCTGGATGAAAAAGTTCTCTTTAAAACTCAAACCTCTTTTCTCTAGTGCTAGTCCCTTTGAGAAATTTTCTGCAGTAATCAGTGAAATATTGATGTCCTAGGGAGAAATGATTTTTTTTTCCCCTTTGATGAACCTTTGTTTGCAGTACAAAAATAGTCCAATGGTGGAGAAAAGAGGAGAAGGAAACAACTAATTCTGGTGTGGTTTGGGAGCTTATGAGTAATCTGGGCGGTGACTGGCATTATACGTTGGAACTAGTTAGCAATTTTTTTTAATGTGTCTGAGCATTTGACAATAATCCTTAACACTGATTTATCCATATCAAATGAGTTTGTTGCTGATGAGAAGGTCATGGGTTGTGAGCACATATTTGCCCAAAAAAGGGGAGACTTCCAAGAGCGTTCTGTTGCTGCTGTTTCCATCTGAGTTCTTAAGACATAGCAAAGGGACCTGTGCCATCCTGGCATTTTTTATGTTTTCTGAACTGCCTAAATCTGCTTGCATGCTCTACCTGCTGTCAGTGGTACTTTCTCATGCCAAAGAAGCAGCAGTTGCCTGAGTAAGTTCTAGGAGAAATTCATCCACAGGCAGTTGCTTAAGTTCACGTACAGAAAGCATAATATGCACAGAAGCATAATACAGGCTTCAAAGGCTATTTGGCTGTCTTGTTATAAATACAAGTGTGGCAACCCTTGTGTATTAATAAGTCATAGTTACAGCTTGCTGACAGTACTATTGCCCTGTATCAGATAAGAGTATCAATGAATGCTAGAGAAGGAGTTGTTGAAATTACTAGTTTAACTCTAAGACATAAAATGACAGCAGCAGCTATCATGCCTACTGAAAAACAGTTTGGGGATAAGCAAACACAGTGAATAAAAAAGAAGTATTCTTTAGGCCAGGTAGGTGGATCAAACAATTTTGGATTCTTCCACAGCAGTTCACATGTAAATGTTTTGCTTCAAGACCATTGCTGGGCAGACAAATTTTGGGTTCAGCTATGCAATCTCAATGTAATAATGGTTTGCAGAGGTATGAGGCTTTGAATCCTTGTTAAATGAAAGCTGAGCAAGCCAGAAATAACTTGTTCTGAATGTCATATCCCTACTAAGACTTAGCAGATTATGCTTTTGAGATCTTGAAAACAGTTTCCTCCAGAGCAACCGAAAGAGAGCAAATATGGCTGCGTGTAATACTTTCGTAGAATCCATCTTAAAACCAAAACAAATTACTGTAGCTCGTACTGTTTTAATGGTTGCTGTGTCAAGTTCAGTAGTGTAAGCTTTGGCCTCAGCTCTTCACTGATGGCTAGTGTAACCTTGAAAATGTTAAGACATTTAAGATAGGCTTTCCAGATTTTATGCATGTGTTGTGTTCTCTGCAGAGCACCATGAGGAAATAGTAAAACAAAAATGGTCTTCTTCCTTTTCAGTTTGGACGCCACCGGTTGAACCCAGAGAACCGAACACTAGGCAGTCTTAGAAATGTTCTTTACCTTCTTCAACAGAGAGTGAGGTGAGCTTTCATTTTTTTATTTTTTTTTTTTTTTTCCCTAACAAGATGTAGAAGACTTGAGTATTACTAACATGTTGAAAATGTTGCTGGATCTGACTTGTTTCTTTTTGCCTTCCTTAAACTTGCCATTTGAGTCAACCTGGTTTTTGTAATATCTTGCAAAATAAGTACACAGAAACAAATTCTAAATATCTATAGAGTAAGTAGTATCAAGGATATCTATGGATACCAATTCATTCACCTCTCATCTTGAAAAGAAACAAGTTTCTTGCACAAAGGACTTAATTTTCTGCAGAATTTTCTCTTTAAAATATTACTAAACAGAACTGGCACTCGGGAGATCAAGAATGAATTTAAGATTCTTACAGTTGTCACTAACTTGTGATATTAATTCTTTGTAGTGTACTATTTTACTTATGTAAGGCTATTCACACTTGTTTTCTTGTTTGTTTGTTGTTTTTTTTCTTCTTAGGCGTTTTGGATTAATGGGACTCTACAAAGGCCTTGAAGCAAAGCTCCTACAGACAGTCCTTACTGCTGCTCTTATGTTTCTAGTGTATGAGAAACTGACTGCAGCAACCTTCACAGTCATGGGATTAAAGCATTCACGCAAACATTGAAGAAGGAACCTATACCAAAGATTATGGAGTCTAGAAAACACATTCCATTTCTGAGGCCAGGCTGGGTAACAAAAGGTCCTCACTTCCTCTCTTTCTTTTCAGCCACTTCCATTTCCATTATTTGGAGACATTTGGAATGCACTCTGTAGGACCTGTTGCCGTGAATTCAGGGATAGCCCATTCCCTACTCCTCTCTGGACTCACTGTGTTAAGAAACAGAGCAGAGACCTTATTTAAGCACTTCACATGAAATTTTTACTACTACGTGATTTGGTTGACATTCTTGTCAAGAATGAGTAGCTCTCACTATGCTTTCTTGTTTTCCCTCAAATCATCCTCAGTTATTCTTCTATATCTTCACCTTCTGCCAGCACCTGGTGGGGCTGGTTTCATGTTATTTTCCTTGACCTCTGATTATGTCATTTCATCTTTGTTTCATTAAAATAGTTCATAAAGAACAAGATTTTGGACATAGTTTTCTTTTAACTTCAAACATGTTTGTGGCACGGAATGATAGGATATTGCCCCAGATATCTGGTGGTGAGATTACTGAGCTGGTAGAACTTGCATTACTTGTGATTAAGCATGCTGCCGTCTTGAATCCACCTATTCTGAATCTTGAAAATTTTGAGTGCAGATACTGGCTGGATAGGAGGAACCTCACCTCTTGATTTTTCAAGCTCAGTACCTCAAGCTGCTTCAAGACAATGAACTTGCTACACAGAAATACGTGAAGTTCTCTAACCCTGTTCCTTGTGGGAATATGTGAATTCACACCATGTTCTCATGCCGACAGGGAGCACTACCCTGTGCTTCAGAAGTGGTGTGCCCTCTCAAAAATGTGCATTAATTATCTTTCTGCTGATCTTCCCGGATGTTTTCCTGACCATAAAGCATAAAGGTCATAACTGTTGTCCCAGTTAATGTAAGCCTAAATGTTCTTTTTGCATAGCTTTGTTCAATAGTCCCAGGCCATAAAATCCAAATAAATCCTGCTGTGTCCATCATTAAGCTTGCAGTAGGATTGTTCTGAAGAACAGTTTGTTGTCTGAAGTACTGAGAAATTCCATGGTACTTTAACACCAAGAATGTCTGGGAGAAGAATTAAGTGCTGTGGGAAATACATTTCTGAATTGTTAAATGGCACCCTTTTTTGGGTCTTAATTGAGTAAATTCTAAATATGAAATTGGAAGGCAATTCTGAAGATAATACGGTCTTTTGAACAAGAATAAAAACCTTTACTGCTTCTTTTAAGAGTACTGGGAATATCTGTATACAAGAAAAATGCTCTTAATTCTGGATGCTTTTCAATCCAAATGGGATTTACATATGACAAGTAAGAATGAAAAAGCATAATGAGCTGTAATTACACTTTGATAGATAGCTTGAAATTTAATGAAAGACTGTAGACCTCACCAGTGGAAAAGAAACAATCACAGTTCTGAGAATTTCAGTGAAAATATTCTTCTGATTGAAATTAGTTATCCTGTGGAAAGATAGTCTGCTGATTTTTTTGGTGTTTTTAATAAGAAACTTGTAATCAGTGGTATGGCTCTTGATAAGGAGCCACACTTTGAAATTCCTGCTATCAGAATCATTGTGGGAAGCTGAGAGGCTGTTGGCTTTATGGAAATGCAAAGTAGTTCTGATGCCACTTTGGCTGAAATGTGCACGGCTGCTGGAAGCTTTAGTTCAGCATCTTTTGGATTTTTCTGGTCTGTGGCATGAAGGAGCAATTCCTGCAAATACAGAAGGATTTTTCTGGTTGCTGTACTTATAAGAAGGAAGTAAATGCTTGCTTTGCTAACTAGCCAAAAAATACTTGCCTACCAGCCAGTGTGGTTTCAAAGGGATAAAGAAGTATCTCATTTTTGCAAAAAAGCTGAATACCAAGCAACAGTGTAGAGAAGAACGCTGTCCTGGGCTGCATCTGTGTTACCGTTAAACCTGGAATAGACATTAAATGGGCACTAAACTCTCTACTTGGCTCTGCTGAGCAGTTGTTCTAATGAAAAAATTTCATAAAGGGATGAAAACAAAAGTTATTGAAGCCACAAGCATCTTCAGTCCTGTTTCAGTGGTTGATCTATGGTATTTAAAACTTGTTCGGCTCCTGTGTTCTGCAGTCTCGATTTGGACATTAGAGTGGCTGAAACACTGCTTAACCTCACGTGACTGAGCCAGGCTGGAGATGGCTGAGGAATTGTTCAGTTGTTTGTTAAATCAGCAGGCAAACTTCATGTTACAGGTCTTACCTCTGCCTGAGTTTTCTCGGGCATAGTTTGAACAGATATTTCTGTTAGAATTGCTAAAATTATTTCAGGCTTCAGAAGCATATGTGAGTATTTTGGGGATTAAAAAAAAGCATAGTTTGTCAAAGCAAACTATGAAAGACATTATTTCTAATCTTGAGATTGCAGTTGCCAGTGCACTGCATTTTTGCTGTGTGGCTGGTGTGTAACTGCATGTTCCAGCCAAGAAACCATGTCAATTCATTCCCAGAGAACCTGACAGAAAATATTTTCATCTTGAAGTGAAAAACAGACCTCCTTGCTCTTTTAAAAAAAAATAAAATAAAAAAATAGTATTTTTGAGAGAAGAAAGAAAGGAGAAATTATTATGAAAGCAGCAGAGAGGATTGTCTGCCTTAGCCAAGTTCCGTCATGGATAATTCTGTCCTTGGCTAAATTTAGGAGATTTAAATTTAATCCTGTCCTGTTCTTTCTCTTGCCTGCCCTGCACTTTGACTAAAGCTAGGAGACCCCCTAAGGCACCTTAGAGATTGTGAAGCAAGTAGCTCCTCGGGTATCTGTGATACTTGGGATGAATTCTGCTCCTATTTGTATTCTAGACCATGCCTCTCATTACATAGATTATTTGCCTGTATAAATAATAGTAGGACAGTATTTAACACATTTTAGCTTCTTTTAATGTTAATTCACTAAGCCTCAGGTTAGAGGCTGAGAGCTGATGGGGTATAACATACACTCTGTCTTAAATAACGTTATTGAATTACCGAACGCCGCTAAATAGCAGTATCTGTTGCAGAGCTGGTTGTACTTTGCTGGAAGAGAGTCACTCCATTGTACCATTTGTCTTTGCTCACTGCACCGAAGAAAATTCTTAAAACCTGAAAGCTGGCACATACCCTGCGTGGAGGAAAAATGAGATGTACCTCGAGTCTGTCCAAGAGGAGTAGTGCTGCACTGCAAAGCTTCTCATACAGATGGATCCTCCCATTACACATTGTATTACCTCTCTGCTTAGGAAGGAAGAGGGGAGTGCTGACCTGCTCTGTGGTGGCCTTTTGTAGTAAAGGCAGCCAAACAGTCAGTTTGGATAAAAACAGGTGAACCTTCAAGACAGGGATATTCCTGCACAGAGATCTGTTGAAGAATGCAATTACTG
Source organism: Antrostomus carolinensis (assembly GCF_000700745.2). Taxonomy (NCBI): domain Eukaryota; kingdom Metazoa; phylum Chordata; class Aves; order Caprimulgiformes; family Caprimulgidae; genus Antrostomus; species Antrostomus carolinensis. The sequence continues at coordinate 23,195 of NW_010317617.1, forward strand.
ACATTGATGAAATTATTTTTCCATCACTTGAGAAAAACATCTCTCGGCTGATGCATGTGGGACAGGAGAGTAGAGACACGGGAGATCAGGAGCTCTTTAGGAGGCCAGCAGCACTTACACGTGTGGTTGGGTGGTTTGGGGTTTTTTTGTTGTTTACAATATGATTTAAAGCACAGTGTGAGATGGGGAGGCAGTGTATCTAAACCACTTGTTTTCTTATAATTGTTTAATCACCTAATCTAAAAGGCTGAATTCTGTGTCTGCAAAAGCTGCTTCACACAGAGGGGAGAAGATGCTCTTTGCATAACAGACCTCTCTGCTTCTTGCAGTTGCTGTGTCTCGCAGCAGAAACCTCTTGCTTTTGGGCATGTGGTGATGGCAGAGCCTTCAGAGACCTCATCAAAGCAAGTTTTCATGACAGGGAGAGGGGTAAGGTCCACCTCTTGCACAAATAAAGCTGCACATGACCACAGGGTCTGCACAGGGCTGCTCATGCAGACCCACTGTGGACCCAGTGTACTATTTCACCAGCCTGTAACATCAGGATGTAATTTGCTTAATAATATTTATAGCTTACAGGTTTTGATAGCCCTAGATAAAATAGTAATGTTAGTTTTAGGTTTTGATAAACAGCAGCAAAAGAGCTCGTTTTGAACTAGTGCTACACCATGCAAGAAGTTGCCTGGTACAGAGTTAGTTTTGCTTCTCTATTCTTCCTTTGGTTTGTGTTTGAAAGAAGAAGACTCTAGAACCCTCTGGAAAATAGTAATTTAAAAGAGATATAGCCACCTTTCTGTTTGGCTAACAACAGTTTTCTCTGCCATTCGTAGCAGCGTAGTGAATCTGTCAAAACAGCTGGGGGGACAGGGTAGCCACTTTAAGGGAAGGGGTGGAAGCTTGTGCAAAGAGATTTATATGTGTCCTCTGCGGCTGAGGAGGTACCTGGGCAGTCACTGCAGCTGGAGAAGAGGGAAGAGCTGTAATTTGGTGGTGGTTCAGATCAGAAGGCTCAGTGAGACAGGAGTCTGCTCCCATAGCTAGCAGCAGTGGAGATGTACAAGTGATAGCAAGGGCAAAAACTATCTATGAGAGGTTCCCATGTGTACATCTCCAGCATGCTGATAGATCCTGATGTAGCACTTGCGCAGTGGGCCTGGCTCACGGGCGTGCTGTCGCAGCACTAATGAACTGTGCAGTTCACATCATCCCCTCAGCCGTATCAGCGTCGAGAGTCTTCATTTTTATAATCACTGGCTGAAAAATGGGATCTATGTTCTTTTGGAGCTGGAATGGTCTGGGTAGGGTTTTTTTTCTTGCAGAGTGCCCCACTACTTAGTGCTTTTAGTTTGCAGTGTTGTTTGCTGTAATTTTTCAAAGCAGCTGAAGGACAGGAAGTGATAGGTGTGTGCAGTTCACCAGGATTTTCGCTTGGATTTTGGCTGCCTGAATTGCATTAAGGCGTTTGTGAGGTTCCCCCAACCACTCTGTATGCTAGGTTGTAACTGAGTCGGAAACTACTTCAAAGGTGCATGGTTGGTTACTAGTCACTTTGGGAACAGCACCTCAGATGAGCAGATTTTAACAACAGGGAGATCCTCTTCACAGTGTGTTTGTAGCTTTGTTGCTAATGCCGAATGCCAGCTGGAAAACATACGCTGGGCTTGGGGGCTTCTGTGCAGAAGGGGCCTGAGATCAAACCCTGCCAGCCTCAGCGTGGCGGGATCAGCCCCAGATTGCCCATGGGAAAACACATTTTTCTGACTTCACCTGGTGCTCACACGTTGTTCTTGGTAAGGTCTAATCTCTTCTGTATCCTTACAGATATGGAGGGCACTTCTCCCTGCCCACCCCCTGTTAGGTTTTATTTGGAATTAGAGACAAATGCTGACCAGGCTTTAGCAGGCTTCGTTGTGGCTTCCTTGGTTAAAATTCTTGCTTTACAGTTCTTGGCTTGGCCTTTCTGACCTTAATATGTGATGGACAGAAGATTTCAGCATGTCTGGTTGGATCAGAGACGTGATGGGGCCCTGCTAAAGGTCCTGTTGTCTCAGTGGGGTGATGGCACATCGAGAGGCCCAGAGTTGTTGTTTTGAACAAAAAAGATCTCCCCTATCCTGTTGTTTTTATTCTTTTAATGTCCTTGAGGAGCTGTAGTGACTTGCTGATGTGAAGGTTTTATGAAGCGCTGCCTTTCATGAATGCTAATGTGAGAAAACTAATTTGATGGATTTTTCTCATCATCTTTCCTTGTGCATATGTCCGTGCAGTCCTAAGCCTCAGAGTCACCCATTGCATACAAAAATAAATGTCTTGTTTTCTTCTGGATTGTTTCTCCTAGGCTTGCCTTCTGGCCATGAATCAAAAAATACTTTGACATCACAGTTTTATAGTTTTCAGATTCCTCAGATTACAGCAGGCAGTGTATGAGGGTTTTATAATTTTTTCACAAGAGAAGACCGCCTGTTATCTCCCTGTTGCATTTTTACTCTTTCTATAATGTTTTAAAAGATACAAGTTGGAGCCTTAATATGCTGCTTTCGAAACTCTCAAAGTATTTATCAAGAATAAAACAGAATGTTCTAAGAAAAACTGAAACATTGTATTTAGTGTTAGAGGATAAAGTGGAAAAATTTTGTCCTTTCCTCATAAGCAGGGAAGAGGACAAAGAAATGTAGAAAGAAGTATTAATTCTTATCTCCCCGTTGCTTTTCTCTGGAGCAAATATATAAAAAAAGTTTTATTTAATACTGAAAGAAAACATTCATGGAAGTCTTTTTGTAACCGAGTGGCATGTTGGCCTCACCTCCGCAAAGGTGTGTGTTTGACCTTTTAAAAATGAAAAGTGACTCTGGACGCCTTGTTGCTCCCATCTGCAGGACGGTAACCGTTCCTATAGCGTGCCGCGAGCGTTCATAGCTGAGCCTAAAACTGTGTTGATTTGGGACGCTTGGCAACCGTGAAGTTGTGCGTGTGAAGCAGCCTTGTGCGTGCGAAGCTCACACACTTCTTCTTGAGGAGCCACTTTGATTCTGGCTGAGTTAGAGGGGGCTCTTTCTGGGGAGCCCGAGGGCAGTGTCTGTCTTGTCTTCTGGGTATTTTGTGTTTTTTTTCTCCTGTATTTTGTTTTCCTGTATTTTGTGTTTTTTGGTGTGTGCCCGGTGGAGGAAGGAGGCCGGACACCGGCAGGTGGCGGCCAAGCCCCACGTCCCCGCGCCGCTCCCGCAGCCGGGGCCGGGGGACCGGGCAGGAACCGAAGTAGAGGGACTTTAACGTGCTCCAAAAGAAATCGAATTACAGTCTGGAGATTTCGAACCAATGCCATTCTTCAGAGAAAAGCTGCATGCCCTTGCTGGGGCGGGACGCTCACCTTTGGACTATGCTGTTGGCATCATACGCTGCTCGTATAAATTGGTGGAGTTAAATTCTTTCCTTAGTGTCATTATAACATTGTAGTGAATTAAAATCCTAGATGAACTTAAGGCCTTTGTTTTAATATGGGCAAAATTTTTGTTTGATGCTGTGTCAGAGCATTAATGAATTATTGAATGTGCTGCCTATTGCATTGAATGCTGCTAGGAAAAAAAATACTCTAGTTGGGTAAATGTAACAGTCTGGTGGGAATAAGAAGAAATACCCAAGTGGTGTGTTTCAGTGCAAGACATTTCAGAGGTGAAAGTAAAATACACAAAGCTACGTGGAATGGAAAAAATAAGTTGCAAGAAGGAGACATTTGTAAAGTGATTGTGGCATAAGGTTATGTCTGAATTCAGGACAGCCCAGATGATATTTTTTATGTTGCTGCCACCACCACCAGAGCCTGCTAGGCCATTTCAGTGTAATCTTTATTTTGCAGATTTAGCATGATTTTGCGAGTCAGAGTGAATTACTTGGGCTGGCAAAAGTAGGTGTTATTACTACATGTAATTGTTTGCATTTTGGGCAGGTTTCTTACTAGCACTTGTTTACAGATTTCACCAAATTTCACAGTGCCACCAACAATCATGATTCAGTCCCTGCTTTCTGGTTGAGTCCTTTGTGCTGAACTGAACCTGAGCCATCTTTCCTCTGCCCATCTACAGCTTCACCACAGATCTTATCCTGCCTAAATATACTCTATTTTTTTTTTTCCAGAGGACGGATGCTTTCTAGTTCCTTTAGAAACTCGGAGGTGAATGAAAGAACATGGCCTGATAGCTGTGGAAACACACATTACTCAGTTGTAAAAGCCTGTGTGGTTTGTAGGGTGGTTGTAGTTGTGGACTTCCTTTGAGGCAACAAATGAAAACTTCAGAGCATTGTGTTAAGGAAGCTGATTCTGCAACAAGAACTGTCCCAGGCAGCCACCTCTCCAGTCACTTTCCAGAAGCTAGAGGGATGTAGGTTAGTTGCCACAGGGCAGTTATCTAGTATTGTATACGCTGAAAGAAATGGGAAGGAAAAGTCAAAATCATCTGTTAACTGAACAGCACAATGACCTTGAACTCCTTTATTCTATCCTGACAGATCTTAATGCCCTGTCATTTTCTGTTGGTGGAAAGAGGTGTGTGGTTCTGGTAGACAAGGGATGGGAGAAATGATGTAGCTTCACCCTGCCAGGGCACATCAGCCAAGCCACGCTCGTCAAAAGGTTTCTTTGCAGCACTGCTCTGCAAACACAATTAATGTTACAACCACATTAATGAATCTTGACTGTCCCTTCCTAGCTGCTTGAGTGGCTAATGTGATGTACAATACAATGTCTGAGCATGAAGCTCGGTTTTTCCAGCGCCACACAGAAAGATGTGTCACCCCACACCGCAGGGGTGCATGGCAGAGCCTCCGCAGACCGGCCTCAGCCAGCTGCCCTCAAGAGCAGAGACATCAGCCATGTCCAAAGGGCTGGCTGTGACCCACCAGAGCAACTCCTCTTGCCTGGGGCTTCCTTCCTGCCCCTCTCCTTCTTGGGCATCTCTCAAGCACAGGCTGGAGGAATTGCTCTCTGCTGTTGCCTCTCCGCAGCCCTCTTTGCTGAGGGACTCCCAAGCCCCTTGTCCAGTATATAACCATACATGAAGCTGTGGCCTGTGGTGTGAGGATGATGGGTCCCATTAAATGACCAGTGTCTGCGTGCAAGCTAGGCCATGTGGTAAGTGGTGCATGTATTGCCCAACATCCAACTGGCTCTACTGTGTGATACACAGCTGAGCACGGGGCACATAGTGCAGATTGGTCCACATGAAGAGATCTTGAGTAGCTCCTCAAGGTGGTCTATGGGCTACCAAGCTCAACGGCATGGGCTCTGTGATCCGCTGTCCATCTTAATTTGGTTCAGATGGTCTCGTAAGCCTTTCCCAGGTGTCTCAAGCTGTGTAGAAAAGGAAACATGCATGATTTCACAGCAAAATGTGGTCCTTTTATCTGTCTCCTGATTGGCAAAATGGAGATCACATCTGACCGTGCTCCCTGAGAGGTGAGGGCTTTATAAAAATAATTTCCTTGCTCAGTGCTTTGGTGTCAATGCAAGTGCCATGTGGATGTGTCCTGCTTTTAAGCTTGAAAAGTAGGCTGGCTCAATGCTGACTTTTGGAGCAATCACTGCTGACAGAATACCGTGGGCTTGCTGAGATGTGGCCAAGTCAAGTTCAGGGCAGGTTACAGCAAATTAAGTTCATCTCTGCTGGCTTACAAAGCAGGTATGCTTTCATCACCCTCCCTACCCTGGTGGTGCTATTGATGAGATGAAGCAGGAATTACAGTTTGATGCTCACTTGCAATGCATTGCTCCAATCTAGACGCAGCTGCAGAAAGTCCCCTTGTCCACTGAGCACGTAGTGAGGGATGTGACCCCCACGTCTCCTGTATTTCCTAACCACAGGTGGAGGTGCTCAGAAAAGCCCAGCATTACCACCAGAGAGGCTTTGAATAACCTGGGATGGCAGTTTAACATCTTTCTTCTCTTGGCCATGATACAACTTGTGGCTGAGCCCTCTCAGCTGGTGGGGGGCCTTTAGGAGACCTCCTGAACCTCAACAGCTCTGCCCAGAGACGTCGTGAGCCCAGGAATTCCCCCTGCCACGCCTGCTTTGATGAGCCGGGCTGAGCTGTTTGATGCAATCAGCTGTTTCTGGACAGGAGTTTACACTGTACCAGCACTGTTACAACTGGTCATGGTTTGTTCCTGCCTTGTCTCACAAGGAGTCTGGTAAGAGAAGCCAAAAGTTACAGGGACTACGAAAGCTGCCTTCCTCCTGGTCTCCTACTGATGGTCTTTGTGTGATGCTGCCTGTTACGGTGAGTTTGTATTTTCTGTCTCTCATTGCAGTGGTCACTACTATGGAATATAGGTAAGAAATACAAGTATGGTTTGAACTCTCTGATGATTGTTTTCAGTAGAGGAAACTCTCCTGGAAAGGGGAGTTTGGTGTGCTGCTTGTGCAGAAGACATCAGAGATCTTGTGCTTTTACTGAGAAAAGATCTGGCAGGAACGAGGACAGTCTCTATCGAGCCATTATTTTGCAGTTCTGCTCTCTACTGTTAATAACTTTAAAAGATGCAAACAGAAAAGGAAGAAAGGGCCTCCTTTCCTCTTTCTGCCTTCACTGTGCAAACTCCTTTGTGTTATGGTAACAGGTGGAAACCTTAAGCTTTAAACACTTTCCAGTGGAAAGCAAATGTGAAGTTCCTGGTTTAGTTTCCCATGTGTCACTTTGCTAGGATTGGCACTAGGCAGAAAAGGAGAGAAAATACACATAATGGAAAAATACTTTCCTTCTCAATGGCTGGAGGTATTTGTGCAAAATAGGGATGTAATTTTTCTCTCTGCTTTTCACTCTTAGGAGGTGAGGTTGGTGTGAGGGGGCGTTATCTGGCTGAACTAATTCTCCTCAGGAGAGAATTAGTAATTTTACAGAGAATGAGTAATCTTTTGTGTTGTCCTTTTTCATAGTGGACCCAGCAAAAAGAAAAAAAAAAAAAAAAAAAAAACCAACAGGATGGGAGCTAAAAATATGTGATTTTTTTTTTCTGGTGATCATCCTTATCTGGACTGTCACAGCACTCAAGGGAGTTGCAGCATTGCAGATGGATCCTTCATAAGCCAAGCGGGGTGGGTCAAAGTGTGACTTTGGCCGAGAGTGCCCAGCAGCAGAGTGTCCCCTGCCACTTTGTGCAAGGCGAGAGCATGTGGTCCAGGATAAGAAACGAAAGACCCTGCCATGTGCAGCCAGCGAATGAGCTCAGGCTGGCTTCTGCACACTCACACAAGCAGCTGAGGAACAGTTTTCATCTGCCCCCCTCCCTGCACTTGTTACTGATGTTTCATGTCCGATTTACTGAATCCATTTTCTCTTCCTCCCAGGCTTGCTAAGCCAGGGCGCAGGCATCTTGGGTGGGCGACCATCGCCTCTCCTGCCTCCTTCCACTGCCGTCGGGAAAGCCTTCCCCTGAAGGTAGGCTGCAGCCAGAAATGTCTGAAAAGTCAGTATAGGGTCAGTGGTCAACTTCATATGTGTGTTGGAAAACAAAAGGAAAATAAATCTGTAGCTTCTTCTGGAACACACAAAAGAGCTTGAGACTTTCATCTGGAGTGAGAGCTAGCCTTGGGAAATTTGGGCTGTTCAGTAAAAAATACCAGCAGGCAGCTAATCCATGTGAAAACCTGCTGCCATTTCTGCCCCTTGCTCGTACCCCTGTGTGTGCTGCTGCCATTGCCTGCGGGCTCCTGCCTCTCACCCTGGAGGCCTCGCGGAGGCTGGCATTGGCATTGTCACTTGCTCCCTTTGCACAGTGCATGGCTCAGGGGACTTCACACAGCTGGACACCCACCTAAGGGTATTGCAAAGTATCTGCTGCTAAAACAGAAACAGCAAAACAATAAACCCTTTGGCAAAAGCCCTCTACACGTTTCCTTCCCCTGTACCTGGTCCATTAGCATCCCTTCCTCCTATAGCAGCTTTGCCATCTGCCCTGAAAAGCAGTATATTGGAGTCATTTGGGAACAACAAAGTTTTCCACCAAAGGCCCTTTCTCGTGAAGACTGCCAAGGCAGCTGTCTGAGGCAAACCCAGCTGGAACAGAAAACCCACTGTACGGGTACAAGTGCACTATCTGCCCAAGGTTCCCCCCGCCACTGTCCACAACATCCTGACCGTGCAGTGCAGGGAGGCCAGGACCCAGTGCCAGTCCCCGGCGTGTCCTCCATGCTGCGCCTACACAACTTGGGTGATGTTTGTGGAGGAGCACGTGTAGGTGGATCCCAGGAGCTGTTAGGAAGCTGTGATGAGGAAGGATCCTGTGTGAGCATCCTTCCTGCCCTTGCTCCCAGAAGACTTTCCACCCACCTCATGCCTCTTTGGTAGCCACCCGTTCCCTGCTCCTCGACAGCCTCCTGCCCCTCGCCTGTGGTGTTTCTCGCTGGCTGGCTGCCCCCTGGGTGAGTTTGCTGGCCCTTCCGGAGGCGATAGCTGACCCAAGGGGCACCGGTTATTTTCAGGTTTGGAATCTGACACTGTGGATGTGCATGTCCACCAGCGGCCTTGGGAAGCACAGATGGGTTACGGGTGCAAATGGATGGGCTCCTTCTTCCGGGCCCTGAAATTAAAGGACAGGTGTCCCGTTTTTTTTAACTGTTGTCAATAATAAAAGCCCTTCTTTGCTCATCCTAGCCATCATTCGGTGCTCCTGGCATTTCACGCCCATACGGCTTTGCTTCCTTCTGCCTCTGTCCCAACCCACCCTCCCACTAATTCTGTTTTGTGCCGAAATATTCATCTCTAGGGTAATTGGCAGCTTCATCCCCTCAGTGTGCCAGCGGCCCTGCCAGCAGTGAGGGGGATGCACTTGGAGAAAAGGCTGGCTTTGTTTTAGCGGGTGTCAGACCTGTGTGCACAAAAGCTGCTGGTGAGGGAGGCACCATGCCAAGAGTTAGTGACAGGAAAGAAAGAAGCTAAGTCACATTTTTGTACCATGTACCGCTTTTCATTGTGATCACACGTGTGAGGGCAGGTGGCCGAAAGCCTACAAAGTGCTTTGGAGGAGGTGCTGTGGGGATTGGTGGCAGGGATGGCTGCTCTCCTGCTTTTCCCATTTGTCCCGCCTCTGTTTTCTGACTCCCTCTCCCATTTTCTCTCCCTCAGTTAATTTTGTGCCAATTCAGCTCTTGACAGGAGCTCAGGCTGCAGTTTTAGCAGGACCCACTAGTGCTGACAGGGAAAAACACTCATCACTTTTTTTTTTTTCTCCTGCTTGTTTTCCCCTTTTCCCTCTTTTCAGAGTTACTTGTCCAACAATACCCAGTTATTGGCAACAGAAAACTCCTCTTTTGGGCAACAGCTCACAGCTCTTGTCATCTCCAGGCCCCACAGTGGCTGCTGGGACCTGTCAATACTTCAGCAAAGGCAAATTCAATCAGTGAGAGACGTTCAGGAGAGGCTTTCAGCAGTGATGGGGAATTTGAGAATGGGGAGCCACGTGCGGGCTCTGGCTGCAGTCCCAGCCCCATGCTGGCAATGATGTGGAGGTTGGGATGGAGCTGTGGCTTGGATGCAGGGGTTTTGCTGTGGCTGAAGGGACTCCTGTCCTTTCCCCCTGCCTTACAGCACTGGCTGTGCCTGCCCCTATGTTGGGATCCATTCCCACTTTGGGGGACCCTATGGGAAAGGAGTACTGTCACCTTGATTTCTCTGTGGGTGGTTGAGAGTTTCCCCAAATCCCTGGCTTTTTCTCTCCTTCTGATGATCCTGTACCAGGTACATCTTGAGGGTACCATGGTGGGCATCGAAGCCATGTCCTACAAGCTCCTTCTCCCTCCTGTCTGCAGCTTATGCAAGAGCTTTGCACATCGCCCTGTTCGTCATTGCCCAGACACCAGGAGGGGACAGGGGACGTGTGGGGACATCCATGTGAGTGGGATGACATTTCACACCTCAGTTCCTGAAACCATAGAAAGGGTGTGCTGACCCAAACAGTTTGGGAGCTACTGGTCCAACCATCACAGAGGCAGCCAGTGTGAAACCTGGAGGTGTGGGGACTAAATCCTGCCTGCTCAAACGCAGGGCTGGGGTGCCAAGGTGCTCCAGGAGCCGAGCTGCTGCTCCTCCTCAGCATCCCCGCCTGCTCCCTCGGCCAGACCCCTCTGCTCCTCTGGCAGCAGCTTTGGGCCAGGTTGCTGGAGAGGAGCTACTGGGCAAAAGCAGTTTTCCTCTCCCTCTAGCAGTGGCCACGGGATGGGAAAAACTCCTCAGAGCAGCTAGATAGTAGCAGAGTGAGTTTGTCAGGCTTTTTTAGATTGTTTATTGATAATTTTAGCCATGACATCGCTGATGAAGTTGAATAGTTCAGATCATCTTTTTAACAATAAAAGCAAAACTTATTTCCCACAGAATTTCCCCTTTGTTCTTTGCTTAAAACACCCTTTGGCTGTTATTAATTACCTCCACAGTTTTCTAAACAACTTAATCTGTGGAAATTAGAGTTTGCAGGGAGGGACAAGATCTGTTACATCTGAGAACAATGTTCCCATCCCTTTTAAATATAATTAATTTCCATTGATTCTTACAGCAGTATGAAAACAAAATGCAAGCTGTACAGCAGAGGATAAAAATATATGCCAGTGAAGCCAAGCTGTGGGCTTTGCCCTTCCCCTGCCTCCTGGAAAGGGCTGGGTTGCAAGGCTCACAAACATAGGTGTGGCAGAAGGGCACAATAGTCCTCCATATTTATATGGGCAGAAGGGCACAATAATTGTCCTTTGTATTTTAAAAGCACACCGTCACCCTGGCGTACTGTCACTAGCCATTAGAAAGGGGCTAAGTTGCTATTTCTGCTCTCAAGCCACTCTGCTTGGTGTATTTGCTTTCAATGCATCAGAGAGTCCTTCATGTCCGATGTGTGAGCAATCAAATGATCCGACTAGTCCCCAAAATAGGGACAAACTCATTATTTTGTTAAGGAAATCTATTTAAAACAGAAGGGAAAGGTGGTGGTTCACCTGCCTGAAAACACTGCTTTTTCTAAACAAGCATGTAAGGTCTCCCCTAGGACAGCGTGCAGGCTGCTGCAAAGGTCATGCTATTTAAGGTTACTTTTGTAACAGAAATTGCAATTTTGGCTTCTTTAGAGGAGGGGAATCAGCACCTCAGCTTCTCTGGGATACAGAAATGAGCATATCCTGCAGAGCTGCTGGCGCTGTAGCAGGGGAGTCCCCATCTATATATTCTCTGGCTACAAAGATGTCACAGCCAGCGAGTTTACGATGTTTATTTTTAAGCAAAGCTGCCCACTGGGGTTTTCAGCCCATGGTCACTGGCAGAGGTCAATGAGGTAGTGGCTCCAGCAGGCACACAGCCGGTGCGGATGCTGTCAAAGGGGCCTGCGTGGTTTCTTCAGTGGCTTTTTTTCATCTGTGTCAGGTGAGGGGAAACTCCAAGTGGGTACAAGAACATAGCCAGGGCTTTCCGGACACTCACCTATTTCAGCTCATTTGCTTCCTGTTTTTTGCTCCTCGGTCATATCTCATACTGAGCTGAACAGGATGTTGGCTTTCCAGCATGTGAAAGGAGAAGGTCAGCATGACAGCTTTTCACTTGAAATCTCTTGCTGTCCTCAAGGGCAAACTGTGTGGGTGCGTTTGGGGTGCTGGTGGCCCCCAGTGCTCACAGCATCCACTCTGCAGCACACTGCTAGCTGCGGTGCTCTGCTGGGGCAGGTGTCACCAGGAACCGCTGGGGACACCACTAGGTGATGCTCTCCAAAGCCACCCATGTTTGGGTGCAGACAAACTCATCCTCAAGCTGTCTTCTCTTCCCATAAGGATTTGGCTGGTGCAGGCCAGCAGGCTTCCCTGCCAAGTCTGATCCCATTTATCACACTGTGCGGGACTGCTGACTGCAGCTGGTTGACGTGACAACTGCATTTCCCAGCACTGGAAATAGTGTTTCCTGTTGCCCATCTTTCATTCCTGTAATCTCGAGTGGAGGCTTTTGCATTGGTTTTGTTTTATTTTACTCTTGAGGAAGGAATAAATGCTTTTCTTAGTTTCCTGCTTGGAGCAAAGTGGCTGAGTCAGGACCAGAACTGCCTCTGGGTGCCTGCTCAGGGTGAGGGTGGGGGGCAGGCAGTGCAGGGTGGCTGCAGACTGTCGCCTCAGTTCCTCCTATTCCTAAGCTCACCTTTCTATGCTCTTCAGACTGGACTTTGCACAGCCTGAAGGCCACACTTTGGCCTCCTCTTAGGCTCCCTGTCTTTCAGCAGTTTTTTCTTGACCTGAAAACCTCTGCATAGCTGTAGCTGTGCTGGCAGCTGGCCAGCCCTGTGAACACCACTTCCAACCAGCCCTCTGGGGTTCTTTTCTCCCTCTGAGCCCTTATGCATCTCAATTTTTCCTGTAAAGCCTCCTTGTCTTCCTGACAGACCATGAGCTTTGCCCAGTCCCCGGTGTGGTGTAGGGCCAGCCCCCTTGGGGATCCTCTGGCCTCTTGCTGGCTCTGGGGAAGGCAGCAGCTGCTGCAGCCAGAGCCTCAGCCAGTGAGGATGTTTGATGGCTTTGCAGGCAACCAAATTTTGGCCTGGAAAGAGAGACCTTTGGAGAGCCCTTGCCCCCATCGGCTCTTACACATCCTGGCTGTGTGCGATGCTGTGAGGGAGCTGTACCATCTGCAGGACCGTTCCTCGCTGGCAGTCTTTTAACTGCACGAGGGGACACTGATGGCTGGAGGAGGCAGGGCACGGTGGCCAAACCATTGCAATTGCATTAGCTTTCCCCCTGCAGAAACTTCAGGCTGAGATGAATGGCTTCAGCCCACAGAGGGATGCAGGCAAGGGGTTGGAGAGAAGTTGTATTTTTTGTAACACTAACTCACAGTGTTTCAGGAAAAAGGGGCAAACAAACTGTCAGGTCCCCAACCCCGAGGACTGCCAGCAGCACTTTTTGTCCTTCAGCACATGAGAAATCCCCCAGACATCCCAGAGAACTTCTTTGGCACGTCCTGGGGAGCTGAGCTCAGTGTCAGTCCCCCTTTCCCTGGTTGTTCATTCCCCACTGTGAGCTGTCCCAAGCATTCACATGGTCAAACAGCTCATGGCATCTTGCCTCCCAGATCTCACCTGGTTTATTTTGCATCTGGCATCCCCTTCTTGAGCACTTTGTGTCACCTGGCTAGCAGCCAGCCAGGGCCAGGGCAGGGGCGAGGCCATGATGGGACCAAGTGAGGCTGCCCTCACCCCAGTATAATCCTCACTGCAGCATTTAGTGAGCCAAGCTGACAAAAAAGCTTTTCTGTTTGCTCTTTTAAAGCTCTGCATAATTTTATTTTATATTTTTCTAAATTCTACCTACTCAGACTGGTTCCACATGGGATTAGACAGCAACGTTGCCAGGAGTGGCACAAGGGTGGTCAGCAGGCTGGCTTCTCTCAGTGGCAGAGCTTTCATGCCAGGAGGAAGAGGCTGGGGGACCATGGTGCCAGGTGGAAAGCCAGTTTACAAAGGAAACATTAATATTTTCATCACCAGCCAGACTTCCTACCTGCAGACCGATGGACAGCAGCACAGTGAAGCCTTTGCAGCTTCGTTTTCCCCTGCCCACCAGAAGCAGACTAGCAAATGCAATTCCTCGAGTGGTGATAATGTAATAAAACATGCAGGTCCTCAAATGCAAGGACAGTAGACATAGGATTTGGAGGACAGACAACAGCCTGGAGGTGTTTCCCTGGACACAAGTGAGCTTTGGCCCAAAGGAGTGCTTCTCCCCTTCTCAAACAATGAGTGATTGGGACCACCTCTTCCTGGGCTTTGCTTGATGGGATCATTGCTAGAGAAGCCAGAAATGGCTGGGGCCATGGGGACTGAACTTTATTAGGGCCTCTTGGAGAGATTCCCACTCAAACAAGGCATGTAAGCAAGGACCAGCTGAGTCACGGCTGTGGGAGAGGCTGCAGCCAGAAGATAAAAGGTCTGCTTCTCCGGGAGCTGTCAGAATGAGTGTTAAATTAAGTGTAAGAGAGACATGTTGTGCTTAAGGCTCAATTCTCTGTTTCTTTTCACCGTGAAAACTCGCACTCATGTTTTTACTATGCCCCCTGCTTTCTAACCACAGTGTGAGGAGCTCTGATTATCACTGGCTATTTAGCAGCAATATCTGCCTGGGGTTCAGCCCACATCCACATGTGGGCAGCTCTTTCAGGGCTGTGTT